>NC_063204.1:16369598-16670848 GCF_017589495.1 Alosa alosa
CTGTCTTGGATACAGTAGAAGGCTGAGTTCAACAGCCGAGCAATTTTTGACAAAATGAGGCTGATGTGTCAACTCAGGGAAATATTTTGTTAAAGTGAGAGTTTGAGGGGTCGGGGGGAGGAAGGGGGGGGAGGGCATTGCATGAGGGGGAATGAAAATTTGGATGGCAAAGAGAATTCCCAGTTTGGGATTACTGTTAGGTTTTTAAAAGCGCCAGTGGGATTAGCCTCCTCCTCTGTGCGGCAGAATTGGGTAAAGGGCACTTTCATCTCTATCAGCATGCAGCTCAGGCAAAGAGAGGGCATATTATTCCCTTTCATTTGTGTGTCAGAGAGATGGCTGGTGCTGCTGGTGAGGCCGGTGGTAAGGGGCCGGGGTTGCCTGGATTTCAAACACAAATGCTTTGGCACCATCTTTAAAAAGCATCTCCACGCATCTCTCGCTCTCCCTCCGTCGGTTCCCATCAGCGAGGCCCGACGACAGCAGATATGAGACGCTGCCTGATGCGGATGCTGATTCGTCAAGGAAACAGAGCCCTGACTTAGCTCTTTTCAATGCGCTCGCCATTCATCAAGTACAGTCCCCACGTCTCCATATATTTTGTGTGAGGATGAAAATGAATAAATAAAAGTACTCACACAGCTATATCACCAAATCAAAAAGTTAGAGGGGAAAAATAAAATAAATAAATAAGTAATGCACATTTGTCATGAATAATGGACAAGTTGGCTCGGCTTGGAAGCACACGGAAATGCAGGTTATGATTCAAGGGATCAATATTTCATGGTGAACATCTGTCTATGTATTCTTTTTTTTAACCAACACATTCTGAAGTTTTTACAAATGATCATCTGACGACAGTGTAAGTAAACAAGCAACGGATAGAGTTAAACAAAGATGTTAAAGTGGAGGGAGTCAGAGAAAAAAAGAAAGTGAGACAGAGACAGGAGAGAGAGAGAGAGAGATCGAGAGAGAGAAAGAGCACAATAACAAATCATTTTTGCTCCCTCTCCAAGCAAATGAAATATTCATATGAGCATTCTGTATTATCATTGTCAAGTGTGTAGGGAAAACAAAACGGAGGGACAAAAGACAATGTGGAGATACTCTGGGGGGTGTGGGGCAAATGAAGGGGCTTTAAAAATGGAGTGTATGTGTGTGTGTGTGTGTGTGTGTTTGCTTCTCTGCGTTTGTGTCTGTGTGTCGCTCTGAATGTGCATCTGAGTGTGTCATTCATCTGTTTGTGTGTCTGTGTGTGGTAGGGGATTTGTGCCAAACACTAGCCCATGGCCCCTCCTAGTGCCTGTTTCCAGCACATTTGGATGAGACTAGTGCTTTGGACAGGACTGGCATTCCTCTGCAGCTTATCCATGGGCATTCACAATTAAAGGCCCTAATAGGCCGTTGCACAAAAAGTGCTCTCAGAAAGCGGAAACAGAGAACACTCAAACCTCTTATGTCAAAAAATTATTTTGGGACATTGGCTCAAGACAGGAGAGGGGGAAGGCCTGGTGTGACACTAAGTGGAAGCTGTTGTTCTGTAATGCTATGGACTTCTTCAGAGAAATATATCCTTGTTTGGCTCTGCAAGAAGGCCTCTTTTTTCCTCAAGTATTTAATGTCTCACTGAAGGCTGCCGATTTGGGATTAGGAATGTTTAATGTTCCATCATGAAAAATCCCCATTGGAAGTTTCATATGAAAGGAAAATAATCAAATTAAGCCCGCATGAATGTTTCAAATGCCACCTCCAATTGGACGCACAGAACCGCAGTGTTAACTTGATTTCATTGCCACTGATCACCATAGAGGTCAGATGCTGAGGCTGCATGGCGATTACATGCTCTGTGTTTTGACAGAGAGAGTTGCCCACTGGCCTACTGAGACTGAGATCCAAATGGATACCAGCATTGCATCATGGCAAGGAAGGCTGTGTGAATTTAGGTCAGTTCAGGAGGTGCCACAAGCACAGTGTGGATGGTTGAGGCAATTGGAACGACAGTGTTGACTTCTTACATATGCCCTATATGATTTCAATGACAAACTAGATAGATAGATAGATGCTTTATTGATCCCCAAGGGACCAATACATGATTGAAAAATAATTGCCCATGCAATATATGGCCTATATATATGGCATGGCATGTTTACACACACACAAACACACACACACACACACACACACACACACACACACACACACACACACACACACACACACACACACACACACACACAGTCAGGGATGGGGAGAACATTTTGTACCAACCTCTATTTGGACCAAATAATGTTGAAAAGATAAAAAGTTGAGAAGATGTTTGTGTTCTCTGGCCAGTAAAGGGAAATACCTTCAAGACACTGTGTGGTGTTTGAGGCTGGGGAACATGCCTGGGTCTGAGCTCTTTGATGGTATCCGGTGTCCTGGTGCTGGCTTTTGTTCCAGCTCCCCTAAAACGCACCAGACCTTTGACTGGTCCCACTATTGTCCTTGACTCTTTGAGAGGCTCTTCAGCCATGCTTCACATTGAATGGAGTCCCTGATTAATGTATCACACAATTTCTTAATCAAAACATCTGAAAATCAAAACCAATCTCAGACTGAAGAAAACTCAATGTGTTGATGAATACATTCGTGTTTGTGTGTGTGTGTGTGTGTGTGTGTGTGTGTGTGTGTGTGTGTGTGTGTGTGTGTGTGTTTATGTGTATCAAAGTGAACATGGTTGTGGTGGGGTGTTGGGGATTGGCCGGCTGGTGGACAATTTTGGGGATTTTTCTCCTGTCTGCACATCACTGCTGTGTCTCAGCAGACTTCAATGACACACAGCGGTCCATCTCGTTGAATGTCTGTGGACTTGAATCCCTGGCGTGTGGAGATTAGTGGGCATTGAGAGGCTACTAGGGGCCGTTTCTGCAGTTTACCAAAAGAGACTGGAGACAAAGACTCTGTTTCACAGCCTTCACTGCATCATCTTGAGAAGAGAGGGCTTCTGTGGCGAGGTCAATCTGTTCAACGCTTAGCTTGATGAAAAACAGAGGAAATCCCTCCTTTTCCTCCATGGTGATGTCTTTATTAGCCATTTAGCATTATTAAACACTTTCTCAAAGAAAGAGCTCAGACATGCTGAAATCTGCAGTCTTCATTTTTATTTTTCCTTGTGTCAAACACATGACTCGGGTAGTAAAAGTAGGATGGGAATGTTGACACTTGATAGGTTTCGTTCTTGCGTGGAATGAGGGGCTAATCCAAACCTCACGTAGCCTTTTGTTGTTGATTACCTGCTTGAGCACTCTCCCTCACAATTAAAAAAAGTCAAAAAGAAAAGGAGAGAAGGAAGCGGGAACAAAGGCCCCCTCAGTGTTTTGTTTGTGCTTCTTTTGGGGTGTTTTCTTGCTAAATGGTCTAGTGAGAGTGCATTGCATCATGTACCAGGGTAATCCTGAGACTTTCTGCTCCTGAAGCTTGGAAGTTGAAGTTTGGAGGGCTTTTCAGAGTAGGCTTTGCCCTTTCGACACGGCCCTGTGTGTCACCCCACACCAGTCACCCCCCCGTCATCTTTCAAGGACATCCTGGGAACCTGGAAAAGTAATAACATCATTGTGGCACGGGCTTTCAGCCCTTTAACACGGGGTCTGTGGGAACACCATGGCAGGAAGGAAGAGGATCGCAGGTGTGTTTGGAATTACGGTTGAACAGAACAATGGAGGAGCAGCAGAACGGAGCAAACGAGTGAAGGTGTTGCCATCAGGAGGAGGCTTGGCTGAAAGGGAGAGGGGGGCTGAACAACATCTGATTTGTTTGTAAAATACCCTTTGGTAAATGATCCAAGATACATGTTTACATCTGTGTGTTCATGTACTGTATGTTTGTGTGTGTTCATGTGTGTGTGTGTGTGTGTGTGTGTGTGTGTGTGTGTGTGTGTGTGTGTGTGTGTGTGTGTGTACATGGGTGTGTGTACGTGTGTGTTTAATCAGGATTTTTTTTTTTGTCAAAGAGCCTTGTGTACTTGTTCTGTTTCATGAGGCTGTGGGGATCAAAAACACAAGAAATGAAAGCCCAAGGGAAAAGCCACCACTGATTATTTTCATCAGCTGAAAGCACTGCAATCTACACACACACACACACACACACGCACGCACGCACGCACGCACACACGCAAGCACGCACACACACATACACACACACACACACATACACACACAACCATCAACAATATAAATATGAACACAACATTGTCTAGTGACGGGAATGCAGGAGCATTTAATCCTATTCAGGCACCCATGTTTACACGCTTAAGGAGAGGTCACAGTTGCACTTCAAAGCACACATTAAACTGTTCCCATTCAACTGTGACAGACTCATGATGTCCAAGCCTGTCCGTTTAGGCAAAACTCTTCAACAACAGCCATTGTCCCCGGCCCAGCATGGGGGCCAAACGCCAGCCTAACGGCAGCGGAGCTTGCAGTCCATGCTGTCTGACATGTTTTCATGTGCCCTTACCATGTAATCCAAACGTACGCCTTTATAGCATTCACATATAATGGACAGTTGAAAGAGTCGGGTGGCCCCCAAAGGGAGACTTCTCAATTAGTTGTGGTCAAAAGCTGGCCCAAGTCATAAAAGTCTTGTATGTGTATGTGGTTTAGAATGTTGTTGTTTTTTTTCATTTCGGTTTTCAATTAGTTCATAATGGAATTATGTTGTTGATTTTAGCAGAGCTCTAAGATGATGGCAAAAATGCTCTTTTTGGCCTTTGAAATCTGCTTCATTAGTGATCAAGAGACACCCTTCGTTGCACACCTCAAAGCAGCACAATCCCAATAGTGAAGCGGTTAAGCTCATATAATGAGAAGTATTGTGCATTTTATGACTAAAGCATGACATTTTGTTCAGTGTTTCTACACACCTTGAAGTTTATTTTTAGACGTGGAGCCACTTCAGATCTGACCTCTGGGGGTAGATATTTGCAGTATAATATACACATCTTTGAGGAGTAAAAATCTTTTACAAGTCATTCCAGAATTCTACTGTGAAGATCTAGAATTTACATTAACTGCCATTCAAACTGGTTGATTGAGTTCATTATGACAGTTTCAAATGGAACCTTTAACTGGCAACATTCTAATCACATACAAATGTGATTTCTGTTTTCACCTTTAGGCCTATAGTTTGGCAAACTACATGAAGTGATTTTTCTGATCAATAACTATATAAAAAAATAGTTTGAATGGCAAATAATAATAATAATAAAAAAAAATGCATGGTTGCCTATAGTAAGACGTAGACTAGTAGTAATAGCACAAGAGGCAGTACTATTGCACATTTTATTAATGTATATTAAGCACTGTTCCTTCATTAATATTGGAAATAATAAAGTTACAACAGATACATCTTGCCTAGTATAGATCTAGGCAAGATGTATAACCAGACAAAAGTGCTCATGCACAGGTGAGAGACACACTTCTAACATTCCAAGAGGATATCGGAGATGCTCTCATGAAGGCCTGTGACCACGATCATGACAGTGATGCTATGCATTTGGTGAGAGCAGCACAAAGTGGTGCGCAAAGAGATTTTTGATTCTAAGTTTCACTTTGACAGCTCATTCCATCCCAGTAGTCAGAACAATTCTGTCCCACCATCACGTTTTGCATTGATGTCTATGATCTTCGATGGAGCAAACATCAAATACCAAGCTCAACACAGACCACCATGACTACAACCATTTCAGAGAAACACCCAGCAATCCCGAAAGAATTCCATGCTGGGAGGTTTGTTGTGCATTAGACATGCAACAAGTTCTCAGCCATGGCAATAGACCAGTGTCATGAACAGAACCATGCTCTCATCAAAAGATCTGGTGGAGCAGTTGGACCAACAGAGAATCCTGGGGCACTGCAATGCTGGATGGTGGCTGGCCCTGAAATTGCCAGAATAATTACTGAATTTGAAAATGTAATGTCACCACAATCTGAAAACCATCACCATGAGCAGCAAAGGAAGCATGTTAGGTCCCTGATAACAGTGAATCGATTGAGGAGATGGGGAACCCATTTCTTGAAGAGCCAAGATCTGCTAGTGCTTGATACCAACGACATCAAACTGCATGGGAGACATGGAAATCTTTCACAGAAGCTTTCAATGAGCTCATGGAATTGAAGAATGATCAGAGTGAACTATCCATGTCACTGCTGGAGTGCTTTGTAGTACTAATGTATGATAGGACAAGTGACATCATGGAGGTGAATGAGGCCAGAAAACCTGATCACACAGAAATCTAGAGCTTTAGAGAACATCCCACCCACAAAGGCTGCACTTGAGCAACATATGGTAACACTTTACTTGACGGGTGAGTTCATAATACATTCATAGCAGCTGTCATAAACTGCACATAAAGCATTCATGACTGTTTCATGAGACATGACTCAACATTCATATCAAACCTTTCATGAATGTGGAAGACAGAACGACGACATCTTGTCAAAATAAAAGTCCAACAATCTCAAACCTCTTACCTGATCACGTCACATCTGAGTCAAGGGGCTAAATATTTCATGAATATCTTATGAAGATGTGACGTGATCAGGTAAGAGGTTTGGAACAAAAACGCAATGCTGCTTTGCAATTGTTGGACTTTAATTTTGACAAGATGTCGTCGTTCTGTCTTCCACATTCATGAAAGGTTTGGTATGAATGTTGAGTCATGTCTCATGAAACAGTCATGAATGCCTTATGTGCAGTTTATGACAGCTGCTATGAATGTGTTATGTACTCACCCGTCAAGTAAAGTGTTACCCAACATATTAAGCGGGTCACTTATCAAGCCAGCTTCTGGTACCAAGCTTTAGTGCTTGATCCTGAGCAAAACCCTTCTGATTGGGGCTGGGTTATGGTTATGGTATTTAGCAGACGCTTTTGTCCAAAGCGACATACACATAACAACAATACAAAGTAACAGTAAACAATTTAAGACTACATTAAGGAGAATAGCAATAATAAATAACAATGTCAATTCAATCAATAGCCTAATAGAAATAAATAAATACTATAATATACAAACCAAACGCATAAGAAAGCTTTAATAAATTAAGTGCATGTTGAACAGATATTATCTTTAGATCCCTCTTGAAAGACCCAAAACCATCACAGGAACAGAGAGTACTCATTCCACCAATGAGGAACCACTGAGGAAAAGAGTCTTGAATTTGACCTAGCGTTTATGGCTGGTCGGCACAACAGACGCTCATCAGAAGACCACATGCACAGTAAAAAATAATATGCCCATTTACCTTAAAAAGGTGTGTTACCCTGCTACCTTACGTTTTTGAGTTAATTTGACAATAACATTTATTTTAAATTAACTTCCCTTACTTAGTCAAGTCAACAAAAGTTTACCTAAACTCTTGTCAAAAAAGGTATGAAAGTTAACTTGATTAATTTATATGTTGTTTCAAAATATGATCGTTAGTTGAAATAAATTTGTTGACTTGAACCAATTACCGGAAGTTTGTTCCCAGAATGCTACTGCCCGAGTCTTAAAGAGATCACATATCAATCCTTAAATTTAATCTTAAAATAAAATACATAACTAAGAGACACAGACGCTAAAGGCTATACTGCTGTTGTCATGTTGTTGTGTAATTATTTGTTGGTACCACAAACCATCAAGTAGATGACCATCCACAACAGCTTAATCCTGTGCATAGGGCATAAAGTACTGATTGTGCTAGAGTCAGGAACAGATGTACATACATTTAATTGTGCAGTGTTGACATCATGAATATAAACTTTCTTTTTACAACTATCAATCCAGTTGCTACAGCTTTCATATCCATTACATGCATAGTAAACAAGGTCCAAGAACCACCACCATATAAGATGAATATCAAATCCATCCCAGGAGGAAGTACACAGACACATAATGCAAGTAAGCATTGAGTGCCCAACTTTGTGACACCTCCAAGTGGACAGGTCAAAGCTAATTGAGAAAGTAATCAATTTTGCATTGAACCCGGAAAGTTGATACTGTATGTCTACTCTCAACTCTATTCTATATATTTTAATAATGGTCTTCTTCTTAATGGTAATCCTGACAATACTCTGAAACTCTTATACAGTAATTTTGCTTATCAGTTGTTCTACCTCATACAAATTAAAAAAAGCCACAATAAACAGTAATGAGAAAAAAGAAACATTATAAACAGGAAAGTAGCATTTACCCGTAATCCCTAACTGCTTTCTATCAACTGTGCCACTAGTTTATGGGACAATAACACCAATTGCTAAGTTATTTGAACAATAGTGGTGAATCATACTCAACTTGACAAAAGAACAGAAGTTAAGATAACACCAAGAAAAATACTTTTTTACAGTGCAGTGAGTGGTTAGGGATAGAATATCTTGATCGTTGAATTAAGATAGCAGGGAGCAGATCCAGTCAGTGTCCTATAGGCCAAAGTATGGGTGAAGGATGAGACAGGATGGCAGCATTCTAGACCACACTTCTAGAGGCCTCCCATGGCTGTTATGAACTGATCCATTGTGGCTCCAAAAAAGGGTGTACTATGTGTTGCAGGTGCAAACAGGCTGCCCTCAAGTGCACTGATCTTTGCTCTTGCTCAGGAGACTGTTAGCCTGGACATACACAGCCAATAGAGACATGACATTAAAAAAGGAAAACATTGTTGAGACAAATACTTGTGTATTCTTTTGAAAGGTGTTCCTTATTAAATTGCTCTTTATCATATTATTTACTATCTGCCATTCCACTATGTATTTATCTATCTATAGGCATAGCAGAAATAGGCATAACGTTGAAAAAATAAATCACATTTGTATGTGATTAGAATGTTGCCAGTTAAAGGTTCCATTTGATACTGTCATAATGAACTCAATCAACCAGTTTGAATGGCAGTTAATGTAAGTTCTAGATCTTCACAGTAGAATTCTGGAATGACTTGTAAAAATATTTTACTCCTCAAAGATGTGTACATTATACAGCAAATATCTAGCCCTAGAGGTCAGATCTGAAGTGGCTCCTGAAATTAAACCTTAGGGGGTGAAGATATGGTGAAACCTTCATGCTTTAGTCATAAAATGCACAATTGTTATGCTTATCAGCCTAACTACAATGTTTACTGGCTGCACACAGACATGGTCGTGCTAGCTCACACTCACACACACACACAGACACACACACACACACTCATACATCTAAAGGAACACAAATACAACAATAGCTCTGTAACACCAATAGCACCCACAGCCTTAATAGCACCACTAGAAGATATGGAGAGTATATAGCCTATAAACTTTTTGATGAGATTAAATTCAATGAAACTGTTATGTGAATTGTGTTTTGCCCATACATATATTGATGCATTTTATTTTTAGTTGTATCATGCATGAAGTCATTTTTCCTGTATAATCAACTTAATGAGGCTATTGACGGGCAATTATACCACAGAAATATGTACAGATAAGGACTCTTTTATGTCTGTGTTTAATTACTTTTAGACATAGAACATTTTGAGAAACCAACATCTGGCACATTAAGGAAATCAATGCAATTGAAACTAATCAAACCTACAGACTGTTACTCATTTGTCCTCACGTAGGCCACAGACTGTGCAAGAAGTCTTTGTTTCATGTAGTATTCGATGAAGAATGCTGGTACCCTTTCCCACTCCCAATTTTGTCATCAAACAATTCCAGTTTATCATTCAACTTTATTTGTCATAGGGTGTGTGATTTTATTTCTATATGCTGTCCAAAACCACGTCCTTATGGACATTTCTGTGAACGTTCACAACATTATTACAGAATGCTGGGTAGTATCCTTCTGGTGAATGTGCTCATGTCTACATGAACCTGTATTTTGAATGGGTTAGAATGAAAACATTTTTTCCTGAACTAAGGTTTTAGATGTAATGAAACCAACACGGCATTTCTGTTGATATGTCTCTGTAATTTATATGCTTCATTTGTTTACCGGTTAGATCTACTCATGGCACTTTTTCATGACATCTGCAGGGCATTTTTGTAGACTGTTTCTCTGCTATGGATCTGCCTAACTTCTGAGTAAATCTGAGTAAAATCTGGAAATGCACAGGTCTATTCCACTTTGTACTTCAAAGTCACACCAGGATTTCAAAAGCTGAATCTCAAATATTAATGGAAAAAAATATCTCACATAGACACACGCGTTTGAAGAAACAAATCATACTGTAGCTATGGCAAGCTCAAGATGTCAGACAATTCATTTGTGAGACCATAATATGCAGTTGTCTTTTTTTCTTCTCTGAAAGTGATAGGGAAGATCTGCTGTCGCACGGCTGCCCTCCCCTCCCCTTCTCCTCAGAGCCTGAATATTAGCCATGCGCTTCTTAAAGGTTTGTCAGGGATAGAGGGGGTAGTTTCACCGGCAGCGGTGTCCCGTTGCACATCTCTCTGGCAGATAGATGATAAGAGCATCGGTTTAACAGTGGACATATGTTCCTCTGAAATGGATCAGCCGTAATACCATTAAACAAAATGTGATTACCGCCAGAGACTTTTCCCCACAATTACGCATCAGGTTACCAGTTGATGAGTTTGCCACTGATTTACAGAAAGCTCTTTTGCAGTGGCCAATATCAATCGTCTTTTCTTTCCTGTCTTACACTTTTGATTTTTCTGAGCTTAGCTGTCCCTTCCCTTCCCCCCCAACCTCTCTGTTCATTTTTTTTGATGAAAGGTCTTTCCTTCTTTCTATCGTCTCTCTCTCTCTCTCTCTGTGTCTCTCTCTATCTTTCTGTGAACATGTAGAATCTCCTCAAGGCAAAACTAGACATTTGAACCTTCCTGTATCTGCATATCTTCTACACATGGCTGCTTTGTGAAACCTGAAATATGAGATATATTTTCTGTCCTCTGCTACAAAAGCTCCCCTATAGACATAATGGTTAGACGGAGCTCTTTCACTCCTGAGACCACGCTGCCAAATGTGTACATGTCTAGAGTGTTTACGACCAAATAGAATGGATGAAAAGGAAAACTTGAAAAGCAATACAGGCTGATATACACAAATGTGGGGATTTTAGATAGTGTGGATTGTGCATTTCATTGACCTCTCATATAAGCAGGGGCCCCTTTACCTGACTGAAAAGTAATTGTTTCCATTCTCTCAAAAGGCCATAATTGCCTGAGGACCTGAGCCACAAATTACTTTTTTAATACGCATATTATTTGTCTTTTGATAGCTTTTATGGATGAACTTGTTTGCAGGAAAAACCCTGTCATGGGCATCTTCTTTTTAAATAACAAAATCTCTCTTTGGCAAATGTGTGTGTGTGTGTGTGTGTGTGTGTGTGTGTGTGTGTGTGTGTGTGTGTGTGTGTGTGTGTGTGTGTGTGTGTGTGTGTGTGTGTGTGTGTGTGTGTGTGTGTGTGTGTGTGTGTGTGTGTGTGTGTGTGTGTGTGTGCGTGTGTGTTATGGTTGTTGTAGCCATAAACCTTGTTTTTTCAAAGCAGTCACCATCACAGTCACACAATTATCACACAAAAGCACTTGTTTTCCGAATATGCAGAAACCAAAAGCGCTCTCCAGACAACACACAGTCATCAGTACTGCCAATACTGGCGACATGAATGATGGCCTGGTCTGGAGTTCATTGCTTTTGTCACTTATGAAACATGAGCTTCTCTGTGACCAGCATATATGTCCCACAAAGACAATGATCAGCCATGCCTCAGCTTCAATCAATCCATTGGCAGTGAAATATGCTGACTTTTGGAAAATACATAGAAAAGAAAAATCCTTGTTCCTGACACAACATTATTTTCACAAGTCCATAAAAAATAATGACATTTGCAACGACAGAGTTGGAATACGTAATGGGCAGTTAGACAAAAGTGACAACATGCATTACGCGTTGATTAGTTTACTGAGTGCAGGGAATGGATCTAATCAGTGCACATTAATAAACAGGAGGCTCAGCTCTCTGTTTTGTCTGAAAGGCCCATTTGTCTTCAGTTAGAAAGACAAGGATATTGCCACATTATTGGAGCCAATTGCAATCCTGGTCATATAAGAGAGCTCTCTGACACTATAGAAATATGTAAGGGATAATGTGGAACGCCGGTCATTATCGGGAAAATAAGTCCCGACAGGGCAAACCGGACCACGACTCACCCTGAAGAGACTTATTATGACCGCCGCTAGCGTAGAGACTTATTATGACCGCCGCTAGCGTAGAGACCTGAAGAGACTTATTATGACTCGCCGCAATGTAGATTTATTAACGCACCCGTGATGATCTACATCTCCATTTAAATCAAATGTTTTAGAGCGCACGTCGAGATGTATCCAGGGCTTTGCGATGGATGATTTAGTACCAACGCACCAGTCCGATACTGTTTTGCCTATGGCTACCGTGAGACAGAGTGCGTGGATATCTAAATCGCAAAATTAAACAATATTTCTATCGGGTGCCTATGGACTAGGCTGGGTGAACTCAGCCTGATCTGCCGGCGATTTCTTTTTCGATTTCTTAAAAGATTGAGCTTGGTCTGGTGAAAGCCAGACTAACCATGGACCTCATAGTTCAAAATGCAAGGGGACATGAATAAGCCTATTATTTGCACGAACAATAACGGACGGTAGCTCTTCAACTTGGCCCGTTAAAATGTGTATGAACAGTCTAGCAACGCATTTCATGAAGGCCCTTTTGGACATGTCAGTTATTTGCACCACTGGGTAAAACTGCATTTTGTTTTGACTACTGGTATTTAATTTGTGCATTGACAATAAGGCTGAATATCATATGAACTAGATGACAAATGTATGCATATGTAGAAGAAGAAACATTCACAAAAATCCATGACATGACCTCTCTTCTTGATAGCTGTTGAAAACGGCATGGAACTGACAGGGATTGTTTTGTTTAATAATAAATAAATAAATAAATAAATAAATGATGCTACCTTCTGCTTTTCCCAAATACAATGTAGCCTACAGGTGTAACTGACCTTTCATCAATCCAGTTGCAATGGATGAACTGTGATGAACTGCCCTACTTGTGATTGTTTAGAGATTTTAAAGGTTTTATAACAATGCTACAACTTTTTAATCTGACCCTCGCCAGATGAATTTCGCTCCGCCTAGCTCCACTCATCCATCTGGAACCGATCCATTGAAGTATTGCTTCAGAAGGCTGGGCCTAATCAAAAAATGCTTGCATATGATTGAATAAGCCACTTGTCCGTCATCTATTGACGTGCTACTTCAACCACTCATATCGATGCCATCCCGTGACGCTGATAACAGTCTCACGGTCGCTTCTCCACTACGTCACATCTATGAAACTCCCGCCCTGCGTCCTGATTGGCTGAACCATAAAGTTGGTTGCAGAAATCACTCTCAATGGAAGAGGTCCCAGATGGATGTGAGTGAAGCTAGGCGGAGCTAAGCGGAACGAAATTCATCTGGCGAGGGTCAGGTTAACAACTTTTTTGGCTATTCTACAATCTATTCACCTTTGCAGCGCCAGTATAGGCTACTTTCTGTGCAGCCGCGCATACACAAAAGTGTCAAGAGTGGGGGATGGAGTAAAAGATGGAGACAAATTGATTAGTATCATTTATTTTGTAAATGTAGGGTCTGGGCACTCACTGTTCACAGTGCTCAGTCCGAGGGGCGGGATAATCGGTTGTCTTTCAAATTCCCTCTGCACGCAATAGGACAGCGCTGAGTCCCATGCGTTTTCCCACCAGCGAGCTTAGTTGGCTAGTTCAAACTTTTGCCATCTTAAAACAAGCTTAACTCGTGTCACACTGTTGGCCAACAGCAACATCCATCTTCTTTGTTTTCAAGTAGCAGGAAATTCAAGCCAAACCGTTGCAACTCTGCCATCAATAATTATGTTAATCATAACTCCACATGTTGTATCTCTTTACATTTATTTGCACCTGCTTTCACTTTTGAATGAAGTTCCATTGCAAGAAGTGACCGGACTACTTGGGGAGTGATATGAAAGATCATCAGAAAAAACAGGGCTAACCGGACCCCGACGCGCCAGCAGAGGGGTCTTATTCGCCCTGAAAGGACTTATTTTCCCGATAATGACTGGCGTTCCATACATTATCCCGCTTATTATACGGCTACTTCGGCCAAAACAAAAAAAAAAAAAATGTGTTTCTTTACATTTATTTGTTATTTGTGAGATGAAAGACTTAAATCAGAAGCACAAAACCTGTTCCCATTGACAGGGGTAATTATATGTTTCAGTGGTAATTACATGAATTTATTTTACCATAGAATGTTGGGAAATCCCATTCAAGTCAACGGAGCGTTCTACTAGCATTGTGAAGAGCCATATAATATGATATAGGTAGCTTTCACTCTAATTTGAAGAACTACACTGCTGTCATGTGAATACAACCATCAGGAAAACATCCCACAGGATCATACAGTTGAGGTTAAGCCAGTGGTCAATTTCTGCTTACTTGTCCTGAGGCAGTGGTATGGTGAATTGTACAGGCATCTTCGTTTATGTTATTTAGAGGATTCAAAGACTCTTTCTCATTTTGGAGGGCTTTAATTCAGGGTTTTGAATAATACTTGAATATGACTTCCCAGTCCTTTCATCTGTTGTCACAACTGCTGATTAGGAGATTGAGCTCTAGTGATTTCAAAGATGATTCACCTTTCCTTTCTTCAGGTACATGAAAGAGCCATTTCAATCATGTCCATGTACTGGCATTGACCATGAATTTGATACAAATAATGCAGTAAGTTTGTGATGATGAAACCTGAACAGACAAGAATGAAATGTGAAAAACGCAGTAAAGAAATGTTCACAAACAACAAACAGATAAATAAATGAGGATCTCTGTGCTTTGAATGGTGTGCGAACTCGGCACATTCCCACCTGATACTTTAGTGCCTCTGGCTGTTCCCAGCCTTAGCTGCCAAAGATCAGATTGCCCTGGGCTTGCATCGTACCCCCAGCCCCTCCACACAAGCACACAGCACACATGCACACACACACACACTCACACCTACACACTGTTAGTGGTGAGAACAAGGTAGGTACGAAGGGGGATTACACACACATTCAGAGAGTTAGAGGCTGTGTGTGGGTGTGTGTGTGTGTGTGTGTGTGTGTGTGTGTATATGTGTGTGTGTGTGTGTGTGTGTGTGTGTGTGAAAGAGAGACAGGGGGAGGAGTGAATGAGGCATCAGGTGCCTCTGTGTGAGAAGCGGGAGGGACTTGGTGGATCCTAGTTTGGTGTGGGAGTGCTAATGCTGTGTTCACACTAAATTCACACGTTTTTTTCACTTCTTTATTGCCAAACTCATCTCATGTTGCAATGCAATGCAGCAAGCTATTTCTCTAGAATTAAACTAAACATTGTGCACTGCACTGTAAATACCTCAACATTCACTCTTTTATTCATTTAACACCCAAGTTGGCCTACAGTTGATGTGCTACACAGTATTGCATTATTGGGTATATATGTTAGGCCCCAACCGTGGCGCAACTGCCTGGGGCACCTGCACCATACGACCCGGGTTCGATTCCCGCCCCGTGGTCCTTTCCGGATCCCACTCCGACTCTCTCTCTCACTCACTTCCTGTCATTCTCCACTATCCTGTCAATTAAAGGCATAAAAGCCCCCCCAAAAAAAGTCCTGGCAAAGAAAAGGCATCCCTGATGTTTGACCAGTAAACATAATAGATTCCACCGGTGGATTCCACTTGGACTCTAATCTGTGTGCACTGGCTAAACAGAGTACACGAAGGACAAGCTTATCTCTCAAACCAAAATAGTGTGCAAGGAGAGGTGATCATTCAATCTTTCACTCCACATGTTTAAAAGAAACACATTTGCATTCTATTACGTTCAGCTTGAGTCAGTTGGATCAGAGTTTGGAACACAAATATTATTGGATTTTGGAACAATAATCACCTAAGTCCTTACACCTGCAAGGTGAGAGAATACCTGCCAACACACACACACACACACATACATGCACACACAGGCCCCCCCCCCACACACACACAGACATGCCCACACAGGTACACACACACACACACACACACACACCACACACACACAACAAGCCCGTAACTATTTGTGTTGCCCTATGTGTGGTTTTCTAAGCTGAAATAACGGATTTGTGTTGCACAAAGGAGTGGGGCCTAAACCTGCTCATCTACATATTTATGCTGAACTCGTTGCAGCATGTCTACCTTTTAAACGTTACTCAAAACCCCTGTCTGGTGTCCTCCCTTTTTTGTGATATTGTCTGGCTGAACCACCAACATTTTTGAAATAATGATAATAATAATAATAATAATAATAATAATAATAATAATAATAATAATAATAAATCCAATCCAACCAACGTCAGTTTCAGGTCTGCTCTCATGCTCACACAAATCCCAGTTCCTCTGTAAAATTCAAACAACAACAGTAAGCCTGCTATCTGTGTTTTAACTGGCACGGGAGGCGACGGCGTTCCCTGGATGCATGCCAAAGCTATTCATTCAGCTGGAATTTTACAACACACCCATGTTATTTCACCTCTCATGTTTTGAAGTGGGAAGAACAAGGCGTTCAGACTCCTCATTGGTGGGAAAGAGAGAGAGAGAGAGAGAGGTTTCATGCAGCTGCTTACCTGCAAAGGTAGCGTTTATGGAATGGCAATGACACAGGGATCCCGTAGAGTGCTCACGTTGACATCTGCATCCAGAGTTGTTTACTGTTGATACCCTGGAAGGTTGTTGATGTTGCTTCTGCCACTGTCAAGTAAAATGCATTTACAGTGCACAACAGAAGTGAGTACGCCCATGTGTAATAAAACTTAAATGTCAAATGATTAAACTTTCCGAAAGTAAAACCTCAGTATTCATAAGTGTATTAAGAATATTTTATATTGTTATTGTACATATACAACAGAATTTGAAAATTCTGTTGTATATGTTCTGTTGTATCTGTCTTATAAGGACAACTGAGAACAACCTGGTTTTTTTGGATTATAATGAGTGCCTTCTTTGAGGACCAAAACAAAATTGATCAGAGCTGTTTGGAGTAAGACTCACTGCATGGATATGGTTACAAAAGATCTGTGGACACCAGTTGATCAATGTGGAACAAATGGGCTGTCTATCTGCTTGTTTGCTTCATGGCTCCAAAACTAAAATAGGTATCAGCAGAGGAACTGAAATGATTTTGAGACAAAGACAAGGAAATCTAGAAATCAAAACCCTGTTGCAGCAGTAAGCAGGGGGTATAGAACTAGCCATAGTACAACTACTCAAAGCCACAGTGGCCATCCTCCTAAAATTATGTCACAAATGGTGCGCTACTTGCCCAAACTAGGTATGGAAAATGGATGGGTAAGTGCTACAGACTTTCCACAAGGGTTATCAGTGGAAATCAGAGTTTCTGTGACAGCTCAGACAGTGTGAAGGGCATTTCATAATGTCATCCTGTATGGATGGTGTCCAAGAGAAAATTCTTGCTTGCTCTTTGGCACAAAGCTGCAAGATTGAACTTTGCTAAAGAACATGAAACAAAGCCTTATAAATAGTAGGAGCACATTCATTGGTCAGATGATACAAAGATAAATTTGTTCGGCTCAGATTTGTTCCAGCATGTTTTCTGTGAACCTGTTGGAAGACCAGAGCTACCTGTGGATTTATCAAAATACTGGCTAACAAGATGACTCCCAGGGGCAGATGTACATAGGAAGTGTAATTAGCACTTTTGTCAATTCGCAGGAAGTACACACTGTGCCTTGCCATATTACATGGAATTTACTAAACATTCACTAAACATACATCAGGTAAACATTGCCCATCACCGCCCTCCAACATTAATTTGCAGTGCCCAGAACTGGACGGTATCATGTAAGAGCTATGCTATTTGCTCCCACAGTGTAAAAAGTCAACAATGCTATTTGTACCTAACCTGACCCTCGCCAGATGAATTTCGCTCCGCCTAGCTCCACTCATCCATCTGGAACCGATCCATTGGAATGTTGTTTCAGAAGGCTGGGCCTAATCAAAAAATGCTTGCATATGATGGAATAAGCCACTTGTCCGTCATCTATTGACGTGCTACTTCAACCACTCACATCGACAGTCTCGCTGGGTCGCTTCTCCACTACGCCACATCTATGAAACTCCCCGCCCTCGGCCCTGATTATTGAACCATAAAGTCGGTTGCAGAAATCACTCTCAATGGAAGAGGTCCCAGATGGATGTGAGTGAAGCTAGGCGGAGCTAAGCGGAACGAAATTCATCTGGCGAGGGTCAAGTTAATTTGTACCCACTCTGAATACTGATTCTGTTGTTTCTGAAAGTTTCTTCTATTGATGCATTTAACCACACTCTGGATTACACCTGCTTTTAAGAGGCAGACATTTTACTACAACATAGATGTGCATTGTTTGCAGTACATATATATGCCGGAATACCTAAGCACCTCTTCCCATGCTTTTGTGTGATATTACAACTTTTTGTTTAGCATTACCATGAATGCATATGCAGAAGTAAGAAAAATACAGCTGACTGTAAATAGTGCACTCATTTTAGTAAATAGTGCACTCATTTTATGAAATCATGTGCTTGTTCTACTAAAGTAAAATTATAGGGTGCGGTGGAGCAACAGGAATGCAACTGACTAACAATCAGTTGACCCAGGCTTGATTACCGCCATTGCAAGTCTGTGTCACTTTGGATAAAAGTGTCTCCTAAAATATCTGTCAACTTTGAAGTTAACTTTAAATGAGCACACAATTTAGTAAAATAAGCACACAGCGGCTGGAAAACTAGTCTCTGAACAATGGCAGACAACCTCTCTAAACTTTTTTTTGCAAAACTGGTACCCTTCACATCGAGGAGGATTGACTCTCTCATCAAAAACATAGGTGGACATAAGAAATATTGAAAATATTGAGTCTTAAATAAATTCATACTGCCATCAGTCATACTGATTTTCTGGTTCTCATTTCTGATGCGTTATCTAATGCTTAAAGACGACCGTACACTGCTGCATTTGTGAAGTATCTAATGGCTAAAACAATTTCTGAATCAAAATACTTATTTTTTTCTGAATTGATTTCCTTCCTTCCTACACTTCTTCCGTCTTTTCCTGCCTTTGTATCTACAAGTGATCATACATGTGCACACAGACAGGCTGGCAAATATGCACACAGATACGCACATACAATCAAACATGAAGGGTTTGTGTAGATGTAGATGGATCTCACAGACAGCTTAGTGTGTAAGTGCCAGACAGTATATCTCACAGATCAGATATGCACCGTGTCCTAATTTAGTCCCTGTTGTCATGGTAACTGAACATACAATCAAAATATGCACTGTTCAGAGAGTACAGTTTATTTCTTCCAGGGTCTGAAGTAATCAAATTAAACTTGCATGTTGTGATAACTTTATAGATTAACCTCATTTCAATTAAAATCCATTTAATTTTCGGCACAGCTCAATGCCTGAATGACACAGTGGTCCAATTCAATTTGATTAATTATGTGTGTATGGACTGCACATCAATGACTCACAATGGCAACAGTGGAAATTGTTATTGAGAAAAACAACTTTGATTAAATGATGACTTTGGGCAGTAGTTGCACAGCACCTGGAAACAGGTACTGATTGATGTCTTCGCTGCCCCCTGTGCCACATGTTGGTGTGGGCTTTTAACAAATCCTTGTCTGGACTGAGGATTTAGCCAAGATGAACTTGTCTGATTGACTCACATGTGCTGCAGTAATAGGCATATTATTATCATTGCCCTGATGTTGTAAACATATGGTGTGGAATTTCTTTCTCTCTGTCTCTGTCTCTCTCTCTCTTTCTCCCTTCGTAATTTGTCAGTGCTGTGTTTCTCAACAATGTAGAAACACTTTGACTTGCAAGAGGAATGGCATTTGTAATTTCACCTCTTAGGGCCAAGCCTCATATTAAGTAATATTCTAGTGCTGTCACAACATCAGCAACGCAAAGAACATTTAAAATCTCTGACATACAATATCTATGTCATACTCAAAAGTTTGGCTCAAAGCCACAATGAACTATTTCAAGTACGACACAGTCAAGGACATGGTCTTTCAAAACCAAACCAAATCCTTTCAGACTTCAACATAATGCAATCCCATAGATGAGGTGAGAGGAGTGTATTTCTTCATCTATGTGCCGTTTCTTCATCTCTTTTTTTGTGTTGATGAATCAATGTGGGATCATTGGCACACAGTGTCAGGTGAAGCAAGTCTACCATCTTTCTTCGACTCTCTTTTTCCCTCTTTGTTCTTTACTGATTAGCTATGTAGGCTACTGTAGCTACACTCTTAAAACGAATGTGCAGAAAACAACACAACTTGCATTGTTGTTTTAACACATCTCTGTGTCCAGATAGGGACAACACATTTGTTTTAAGAGTGTATGTAACATATTTATAAGTGCATGTGTGTAGGTGTGTGTGCGTGCATGTATGCCTGTGTATGTTTTACACAGAGTGCTCAGTGCTCATCCTGACCCACATATGTCCATGATGCACTGATAACCTAGGCTCCTCAGATCTAAAACCTGCTGCCCAGCACAGCCTAGCAGATGCTCTGACCTCCCATCCCTTTCCGTCGTCATGAGCACGGCCAGATCTATGCTGGCCTCAGACCCAGAGTCATCATCAGCATGGCACAGAGCCCTGCTCGACCTTTTGTGCGCTCATCAGTATCACTACATGTACCAGCAATATGCCTACTCAGAGAAAAATATCACAAAGGAGGCAGAGGGAGCTTTTATTCCAGTTTGTAGCCGAGCTGTATTACATTCCTTTATTCCCTAATGTGTGTGTGCGTGTGTGTGTGTTTCTGCACCAGAGGGGAGGGTCTGGTTCAGAAATGAGCCTCCAGCAAGCCTTTTATTTTAATGTGCACCCCAGTCCCCCTCCAACCACCCCAGCAGATCACATTACAATCAAGAACCCACATGATTTGATATCAGGCCAAAATAGCTGCAGTAGCCCTTTGAAATGACATTTCCATCATTAATGCAAGACCATCACTTCTGATACCAATGCACAGAAGAAAGAAATACTATATGGTGAACAAAATATACAGGGAAATAAATCGATGGTCTCTGTGAAATTCGACCCGGTAAAACTCTCCCTCCCTCAGTCCCCTTGGCACGTATTGAGTATGTGCAAGTGTGTGTGTGTGTGTGTGTGTGTGTGTGTGAGTGTGTGTATGCGTAGCAGGTACTGCTGCAGCAGTAAATCGTTGCAGATTTGTCCCAAGGGAAGTGTGTGGTGAAGTACAGGCCTAGCAGCTGACAGAAACATTATTCAAATGATGCTCTAGGTTCTTTCTGGGGTTTTTTTGTGCCTGGATACCAAAATGTGACATTTAGCTGCTGAGTCTGAGCTGAGAGAGCAATGTGTGTGTGTGTGTGTGTGTGTGTGTGTGTGTGTGTGTGTGTGCATGTGTGCCCCTTTCGGCACACAGTATGTCCTGTGATTTCTGTTTTGGAAATAAATATTTAATTTTGAGGGACTCCCACCACTGTCAGCGGGCATTGCCATGGGAAGGAGGGGAGGGGGATAGTGCCAGAATTCACCATCAGCCACTCGCTGCTGTTCCATCACAGCATCCTGAAAATTAGAAAAGAGGAAACATCACATGGTTCAGAATGAAAAAAGCAGGGAATCAACTTGAAGTCCATTTCATGCATAGACCTGCACTGTTCCTTTAACAGGTAGGGCCCTTGCCCGGCTAGTCTTGCGGTAAATATTCCACGATGAAGTAACACTGGTCCCCTGCAACGCACATTGCTGTCATTTTGCCATGGGTCGTTTGAAGTGCTGGGACATGCGGGTTCCTAGCAGATTAAAGACATACTCATGTCGAGCGTCTCCACACCCACATCTGTTACACCACCTGCTTCAAGAAGAGAAAAAAAGACGTGTACGTGTCTGTGTGTCTGTGTGTGTGTGTGTGTGTGTGTGTCTGTGTGTGTCTTGACAAAGAGCTGTGAAATGTGTATGGTGCAACATGCTTACCAGGGTCATACATCAAAACCTTCATCACAGGAAGAGGGTGGAAACCACGCTGTCAAAACTCTGAGGTGACACACGGCCATTTTTCCTTCTCCTCTCTCTCTCTCTCTCACACACACACACACACACACACAGGTCAATCATGTGTGTCTGTGTGTGTGTGTGTGTGTGTATTAGCACTCAGGAGGAGCTGAGCAAAGGTCAGTTTTCAGACTCAAAACTATAATTGTGGCGATGTCAACTCAAATTCCCGTTGGAGACCTCCTGTAATAAAAGTGTTGCAACTCAGTTTGTACTCTGACTCTCTCACGTCTCACAGTCAGTGTTTGACAACATGGCTCCAAGGGATGTGAACAACAGATGACGACATCTGCGGATGTTTGCCAACTCATGCAGTTCAGCCTGAACATGTACATGTAGAACACCTGTGTGTGGTTTTATCTTTCTTCATGATACAAATATGGCTTATGTTTTTTCTTTCAAACAGAAGGCTGACCAGAAGAGAAGAGACCCCCATATTGCATATGAGGCCAGCCCACTTACCCACCATCAGCATAATCTCCAAACAAAGCCCATTGAGTTTTAGTGGCTGAACAATGCCTTTGTTTGCCGTGCAATAGAAACCAGTTGTCCACTGCTGAGTCAATATTTACAGCCTAATGGAATGTGTGTTCCCTCCCTCCCTCCCTCCCTCCCTCTCTCAGTCTCTCTTCATCTTTCTCTCCCTGCTTTCCTTCCTATCTCTTCATATCCCCTCTATCCCTCACCCACTCCATCCCACTCCTTCACCTCCAACCTTCTGCAAACAAATAGCAGGGAGGGGAGCACCAGGGGAGGACAAGGCCCAGGATGCAGCCTGTGTGTCCACAGGTGGGTGGGGAGCGTGAATGGTGGCAATAATACCCTGTCTTGTCTTAATGCACACACACACACACACACACACAAACACACAAACACACACACACACACACACATCTCCTATACACATACACACTATAAAAAGTCGGAGCACACACACACACACACACACACACACACACACACACACACACACACACACACACACACCCTCCCCTGACTCGGGCACAATCAGTGGTCAAGGTCCTCTGCCAGCCGCAGTGGCCGCATGGTTGGACCGTGAGATCACTGCAATTCAGAGAATGACTTCCTTTGTCACCCAGGAAACCGTGGATGCCGTGAATAGATTACAGTAGGAATGTCAGACACAGCGGACAATAAAAATACACATTCACACTCACACTCACACAGCTAATTAGGAACCCTCTCCACACACCCACATAGACATACACATACACAAACACGTACATAAACATACATACTCATGGACTGTATGCACACACACACACACAAGTACATACTCATGTTTACACACACACACACACACACACACACACACACACACACACACACATGCACAGATAGGCACTCCCTTTCTGCGGTTTATCCAAAGTTCCGACAGGATTGTGTACCAAGGAAGAATCCTCCTCTTTTGCTCTCTGTCTCAATCTCTGTCTGCCACTCTCTTTATCTTTCTTTCTTTCTTTCTTTCACACACACAAACACACACTCGCTCTCTCTCTCTTTCATACACATACACACACACACACACACACACACACACACACACACACACACACACACACAATCAACCTCCCCAGTTCTGCAATAGCACACATGCCTCCCTCAATGCTGGCTGATTATTTTTATTAAAAGAGTCCTTCGAGCAGGGGAGAGGTTGCCATGGATATGCCTTTTGGAAGCGAGGTGTTCATCTCAGGGAGGGGTATGTGTGTGTGTGTGGGGGGCACCCTAAGCTTGAGGTCACTGCCTGACCTTGACAGAGACTGGAAGCATTCATGCTCACAACTCTCCTCCTGCCCTCAACCTTCTGTTTATTAAAGAACACTCAACTACTGACTTTACCTAGCTCACTCTACAAATGGAAAGTGGAACACGGTGAATATTAAAAAAGAATTGGGCGAGGATAATGACTGGCACAGTTGTCATCCCTCATGTTGTGGGGAGATGAAAATGTACAGACTAATCTATGCAGCAGTAATGCTTTCATATGTCGCTGAGCCTCTAGCTCCGTTTACGCTTGTACTATGTGATCAGTTGGTTTTCCTGTAATTGTGAAATCTTTGCCCTGGGGACTTGCAATTGAAGTATTGTTTCGAACAGCTTTGGATAGAATGGACACCACATTGTTGCAGGATGATCTGATGTCAAAACATTACAACAGGTGTGATGAAAGCCATGCAAATGATTGAGAAATTTGAAGTATTAGTAATGACCACTTAAACAGAGGGGCACTGCTTTACACTGTAAGTGCTATACACAACATGTGTGTTAAATATGTCCTGGACTGAATGAAGTTAACTGATGACAACATTA
This sequence comes from Alosa alosa, assembly GCF_017589495.1. Taxonomy (NCBI): domain Eukaryota; kingdom Metazoa; phylum Chordata; class Actinopteri; order Clupeiformes; family Clupeidae; genus Alosa; species Alosa alosa. The sequence continues at coordinate 16,394,071 of NC_063204.1, forward strand.
AAAAGAATCTAACGTTTAGCGATCATGAAATAATACCATACATGATAAGATGTCAACAAGCAAGAAGATAATTAAGATTAGTAGTTCTACTCAAAATACTTGTGCACGTAGGCTATGGAAGATTGGTCAAATCTAGCAAGTAGGAAAGTTTAAGTGAATGACGTGAAAGTGAAAGTAAGACAATCGAAAGGCCAATGAAAGTTAATGTTGCTTTTGATAGTACAGTACAAAGACTTACCAAACTGGTGTTCTAAATAGCAATTCTGCTGTCTTTGAAAGGTTCTCTTATTGACGCATTGAACTGCAATTTGGATTAACACCTGCTTTTACAAGGCGGAAGTATTTAGGCGCAGAATAGACGTGCACTTTCAGGAGCAGTCTTAGTACATACCACGGAATACATAACTAGGCGCTCTTTACTCTTCCCCTCCCATCTTTTTACGCTAAACTCCCACTTTTCCCTGGATCCTCCCATGAATGCATATGCATGACATTAAAACGCAATCTGCCACTTTCAGCTCCCCAAGAACAGGCAGTTTGCGCTTTTACATCATTGCGCCTGTTTGTACATACCTCGCAATGATTTTACACGACGCTATAAAACAAATACGCCTGAAGTGGGCGCAAAAGCGTTAGTACATCTGGCCCTCAGTGTACTCCATTATGAATGGCAGTGTCAGTTTCTTGCACTGCTATATTTCATGTTTTTTTTTTTTTTTTTAAGACTGGAGAATCAAAATTTTAAACATTGTGAATGCTCAAGGCATATGACATAAGACATCAAATGAGCAAGAATAACAGAGACGGCTTTAAATGTTATTCCCCTTCCTTTTATTGCAGTTTTATGTATGGAGACCTTTCTCCTTATTAGATATTAATGACCCTGTGCACACAGTGAGAGTGTATGAGAGAGAGAGAGAGAGAGAGAGAGTTGAAATGATTGCTTTAAATTACTTTGGATACTTAATCTGCCGTTACACCTCTAAGGGTAATTTGAAGATAAGACTGATTCTTTTCAGACATTGGAATAATTAATTATCTGTGGGTAAAAAATGTCTTTAATAGCCATCTTAGATCGCTCATAAAATAAGAAAACGCCTAATGAATTCAGAATTATTGAATTACATTATGCTGGATTACATTATTTCGCTCTTAACTATTACAGAATTGAGCATTAAAATAGAAAAGAGGGTATAATCAATCCTCCAGTTATTGCCAGCTTCAACTGTACATATAGATTTGAACGAGCTCTTAAGACATGTGCTAATTGGTTCAGATTTTAAAAGTCTTAAGCACCAGAGCATTAACAAACCGGACATAAAAAGAGGAAATTTGGATCACTATTGTACTATTATTATATTATATTCAGGTATCATGCTTTCATCTTTTCTCCAAATACCCTTCATAGTATCCACAAATCTTCAACTGTGAAAATATTCCAGTACTGTTTTGAGAAACTTGCCCTCTGCATGCAGAGCAGGGACTCTGTGGTACTACTGCTGACTATTACTGTCAACACTATATTGCCTATTTCACCCTTGGACAAAAACGACTCAGAAATGACATCTTCTTCATGATTTCCCAACTGCAAATGTACTGTAAAGCTTCCTGGCTGTGACTATTGGCTCCTTGCACGGCGGATGCATCACAAGGGAGTGTGCAAATTGGTGAGTGCAAGGACTGAGCGCACTGGCAAATTTGAACGCCCTTGCTGGATGGCTGCAAGATTACAGTTTCCCTGCTGTGTCTTTTTTGCTGTCAATGGATGATACCATGCTAAGAGCAATCACTGTGCAATCATCTCTGCATCTCGTCTGATAAATTCCCAGTCGTGTTAACTGTGCCTCAGTGTTGTATGGCAGAGGGGGGAGTGTGGCTGTCAGCCTTATCACTTGGAAGTAAAATTGAGGGTATTCCCCATTTTGAATGAGGAATCCCTATATTTAACGCTCAGCTACAGTATGTGGTGAAAGAGACAGAAGTGCAGATTTTATTTTAGACACTGTCTAAAATATGTTGCACCATGTTTCACCATGTTGCCCATACCCCCCCCCCCCCACCCCCTCCAATTCCATCCCTCGCCCCACCCCTCTCCTCTCCTCTGGATTTACCCTGTGGGCTCTCGGCTGGATGGAACACAGCACACGAGTGGATGCAGAGCGTTGCTATGGCAACTTAATAAGCCACCAGCTGCATAGGGATTCTGTGCTTGTAACTAGCGAAGCGTGGATCTTTAAAGGTGATAAAATGAAAGCCGTGTGTGTGTGTGTGTGTGTTGGGGCTGATGAAGACTTCCAGTTCAGTGTTGAATGAAATCTTTCTGTCAGGCCCGATGACCATGTGTGTGTGTGTGTGTGTGTGTGTGTGTGTGTGTGTGTGTCTGTGTGTGTGTGTGTGTGTGTGTGTGTGTGTGTGCACGTCTAGATATGGCTGAAGGTTAAATGACTGCCAGCGAGTTGTCTTGCCAATCGCTTCCCTTCTGCTGTATGTCAACGTGTGTCCGTGACGACCGCCCATTTTTTATACCCTCTCCTACAATTGTCATTGGCTCGCCTGGTCACCCATTATGTGCACCTGTCTCCTGACGGAAAATTGATGTCTGTCTCGCCATCATAGCTCAGCCAGCTCCTGCTGGCTATCTGTTGCCAAGTATCCCTTTTCAAGCTGTAAATCATTCATTAGCGATAGCACCATAAATCTATCATTAATTATCAGGCCTGGCCTTCACAGCAAGGTGCTGATTGATGGCTGGAATGGCCGCGAGCGTGCTGTTGACGGTTTAGAGAGCAGATCCATAAAAGCAAACAACATGGCAAGATTTGTCTTAGCTGAGGTCCAGCTATTCATCTCACTAAGCTGAGAGCATTCCTTTAGCTGGTTAAGAAAAACAGCTTAATCTTCATTTTTTTAAAAAGAGACTTCCCCCATGGTATTCCTTTCAACAAGATGTGTGTGTTGCGCTCTTTTATGATTTAAAAATGAATCTTCCTCGCTCTCGCTCTCTTTCACACATACACTCCAGGATAGACACAGAGAGAGGGAGAGAGAGAGAGAGAGAGAGGGAGAGAGAGAGAGAGAGAGAGAGAAAGAGAAAGAGAAAGAGAGAGAGAATCTTTCCTCCAGGAATCTTCACCTCACATATAATCTACATTTTTTACAAGTTTTCCTCTGAGGTACCTTCTGCTAGGCCTCCCTGCTAAGTGTGTGTATATGTGTGTGTGTGTGTGTGTGTGTGAGAGAGAGAGAGAGAGAGAGAGAGAGAGAGAGAGAGAGAGAAAGAGAGAGAGAGAAAGGGAGAAGAAGAAAGATGCACGTGGGTGGCTGAGGCGCTGTGTCTGTAAGCTCACATATATTAATTACTAGATTTTTTATTTGTTGTATTTTTTTTCCGTTTCTTTACAGCACTGCTGCTCCAGGGGGTGGCTGGTGGTTGGCTGACTTTTGCGGTGATGTCATATGTTTACTGTGGTGTTAGCTCGGTGCAGGTGATAGCGTCGCCTCCCAGGGATGCTGATGACTCTCCACAGAAAGCTTTCAATTACCTCTCTATGCATGGGATTAGGCGTGGGCCGCATTAACAAGCAAACAAGAAGCGATGAGCTCATCACAAAGCAAACTCTTCGGGATATCACCACCACAATGGGAAGCTGGGATTCGCTCTTAACAAAGAATCAATTGCATGGCCTTAAACCAGCCTTGGAATGAAACTGTTTTATGTTCTACCCTTTATGCTTATTGAATCATTTCACATGGAATTCACAAGGCTGATGCAAGCCCAGAGCTCAAATTCAATCAAAGAGAGGGGAGTTCAGCAGGAAAATAAAGAGTGTAATTTGCCAAACTAAACCAATGCAGACTGTGCCATCATTACCGGTGGCATTACTCTGGCCTGGACAGGGTGTTCTTAAAAACTCCATGTTTATCAAGGCCAAGCAGAGAAATCACAAAGGGAAAATTGGACCTTGAGTCTTCATGCAGCAGCAGAGAGAATAGAGGAGAACTGGCAGGATGAATTGCAATGACCTGAGCGGCATATTTCTAAGGTCATGTGAGGACCTCTTCATCCACTCTAACAGAGACTGTGCATCTCACATGGAGAAAGTACTTGTAAGGTATACTGTACCTTTACACACACACAGTAATACAATAATCCTGGTAATTTTTGTATTATTTGTATGCCCCCTTATGACTGCACGATGAGCATAATCAACAGGCTTGTACTTGACACAGGCATTTAGAGCGGCTGTTTTGGTTGCAGTGTGTCCGGTCAGTGGAACGGGTTTGGCTGGTGGTGGTGGTGGGGGGTTCCACATGGCCTTTATGGGCCTGTCACTGGGGAATGCTCTCTGTCAGCAGCCCTGCTCCAGTGCAGTTCATTGGGGATGAATAGGGGGGTTATCTGAGGTGATTGACAGTGAGTGACTTCTACCCTCTGGAGTGCATAAAAAACGGTTGTTTGGTTCTGTACAATCTCACAGCTCGTAAAGGCAAAAAGAACCTTGAACAGAGTTGAAACTCCCTTTAAATGCAAGACGAGTGATTACTGGGGCAAATGCATTTGTAATCTCTACTGCATTTCTTTAATGCGTTCATTTTTCTCCAGACAGTGATGTAAGTGCTTTGGTAGCGGTGTGTAAGATGCACTACCAAATAAACAATGTAATTTGCTGGTAACAGTGGTGATAGTGGAAGAAATCTGCCACTGACCACTCTAAACCACTGGACCAGTACTAAATACTTTTCTTGTTGTCTTGTTGTTGTAAAGGTGAGCAGGTGAGAAAAACAGGGAATTCCAAGGCACTCTCAATTCTCAAAGGTTAATAAGCCTTTATTTTATTGGCTTGGTTACATTTAAACCTTTTTTAAAAAACTCTGACGCGTTTCGGCAAACAAGCCTTCATCAGGGAGTCAAACAGTTCTCAACAGGAAAGGAGAGGTTTTTTAAAATAATAAGTCAACCAATCAGGACTCTCCACATTGCAGATGTGCTAGTCAGGTGACAAGTATAAGAGTATACAACCACCAGCAGGTGTCATCATTACTTCGCTGTGAGAAATAAATGTCGTATATACATCCATGCATACAGAAAAGTCAACATTCAGACACATTATTGTCAAATTAAAAACTAATATGCAGAGAGTGAACCCAAAACAAACACAAACAAACAAAAAGTCAAATAAAGACTCTGAAGTCAAGGTCCTCATTTAGGCCCGGATATTTAGTGGCCTGCAATTTATAAATCCAGAAGGTTTCTTTCTGATTTAACTGTCTCTGTCTATCACCTTTCCTCAAGGTCAGTGGAATGTGATCAATCCCACAGGCCTGTAAGGTGGACGGGTCACTACTATGATGTTCCATGTAATGTCTTGCCATGGGATAGTTAAATGTAATTAAAGGTGAGCAGGTTCTGTAACAATGACAGGCACATTCTGAAAAAATTCACAATTATTATGACCACCGCGCAGCGATTCCCGGGAAACTGAAAGACCCACGGTACACGAAACTTGGTGGGCATGTAGCCCCACATGGATAGCATGGAACCATAATTTTTCATTTTGATCTGTAGCCCCCCAGCTGGACTGGACCCCCCGAAAGGAGGGTAGAGCAGACACAGTTTTCTGTGAATATCTCGAGAACCTTAGGGTTTAGGAGGACCACCTTTTTTTTTAATGTTGATCTTAAGGGGCCATGTCAACCCATTCCATAACCACTCATTTAAAAATGAGGTGTTGTAATCACAGGTATCTGTGACCTAACATGGTCAAAACTGCACGAAATTGGAAGTGTAGGATCATTATGACACCCTCTGAATGCACGCCAAGTTTTGTGGAATTCCATTCATGGGGGGCCATACAATAAATTAATTTATGTTACTGTACACCAAGTGGCCTGTAGGTGGCCGGACACAGTTTTCTGTGAATATCTCGAGAACCGTAGGGCCTAGGAGGACCACCTTTTTTTTGTATGTTGGTCTTAAGGGGCCATGTCAACCCATCCCATTACCACTTATTTCATGTATAGCGCCACCTATTTAAAAATTAAAAAGCAAAAAATTAGGTGTTGTAATCACAATGTATCTGGCTGACATGGTCAAAACTGCACGAAATTGAAAGTATAGGATCATTATGACACCCTCCGAATGCATGCCAAGTTTCGTGGACTTTCGTTCATAGGGGGCCATAAATTAATTTATGTGTACATATAGTGACCGTACACCAACAGAGTTTTCTGTGAATATCTTGAGAACCATAGGGCCTAGGATGATCATTTTTTTGCGTATGTTTGTCTCCAGGGGTCATGTTAACCCATTCCATATGCACACATGTGCATAAACAGATATTCACACACACACACATACATTCACAGTAATCATACGTATGACACATACACACACAGTTGACATATGTATGCATGCATGCACATGCACACCCACAAGCACATGCACGCACACACACACACACACACACACACACACACACACACACACACATACACACACACAAACATAAACACGTACATGCACACAATTCAAGAATTTCTCAGAATTATGAACAGGCAAGATGGGGGTGGGGTTGTATAAAATGTATGTGAAATCTATGAACTAATTATGTTTTGGTACTTGTTGTCTAGCAGATACCAGTGAGAATTGAGTGTGCATAATGCAATTCAGTGAGACAGTTACAATCCTATTTGCCTTTCACCTTTTGTTTTTAGCCAGCAGCCAGACCAGCAGATATCCTAACTTTGCTGAATTACTGAAGCTAAGCAGGCTTAGTTAGTACTTGGATAAGAAACCTCCTTGGAAGAGTAGGTTCCTGCTGGAAGCGGTGTTGGTGGCTGGCCAGTAGGTGGCACTCTTCCGTGTGGCCAAAAGCCACCAAACAAATATCAATCCCAATGCCCTATTGCAGTGACAGGGACACTGTACTGCAGGAGATGTTTTCCTTTGCATGCATGTTAAATTGAGGTCCTGACTCACCATGGTTGTTAAAGATGCCATGGCACAAACACGCACACAAACACATCAACACACATACACACACACACATGCACCCACAAATACAAACACACCTACATACTGTACACAAACACATGCACACACACACACACACACACTCACACACAAAAAACACACACAAAACACATATACACAAAAACAACCACACACTCTGCACACACTCAATTACAAACACACAAAAAAGGAACAAAGTAGGTTAATGAACACAAGTTGACAAGCGTGACTTATTTTTCTGGAAAGTGTAGGATCATTATGACACCCTACGAATGTATGCCAAGTTTCGTGGACTTTTGTTCATGGGGGGCCATACAATAAATTAATTTATGTGTACATTTAGTGACCGTGGATTTTTTCTGGAAAAAATGTGCTGGACTGGCCCTTTTTGCAACTGAAGCTTGATGCATGAGAGTTTACAAAGTAGACAAATTAGGGCACCACTCCACCAAACGGCAGCACATCCTAACCCCAGGCTATGCCACACAGGACAGCTTAAATTGGTGTCTAATGCATCTTCAGCTATTCACACCATTACGGCAGATGGTTATGATATGGATTATCATGACAGCTAGTCAATAAGACCTAGATCCTGGTTTCGTAGGATTAGTCAATATACTCAGTCTCTCAGTTCTTGTTTCTCTCTCTCGCTCTCTGTCTCTCTCTTTGTTGTCTTCTTTGTTTATCACAGATAGCAAGAACATTTTTTATGTATGGTCATCATGGGACCAGATTTTGAAAAGTGTAATTTAGTTCCTGTTTTGAAATGAGACTTTGCATGCATGCATGCATTTTTGTGATTTCAAAATATTTTGTGTGTTTCAGTAACCTAACAGTAACATCTAATAGTCCTCACTATTAGCATCAGACATCCCGTTTCCTGTCCAACACATACCAAAAATGAAATGGAAAATAAAATGTTGCTGACAGTAGAATAAGAAGCGATATATAAATACCAAGAGAGTTTTTACAGTCACATGTTTTTAGGCTGATGTCGTTTTCATATTAGATGATTCTATATTCAATACCGCAATCTATTTCTGAAGCCTTCAAATGGTGTGTGTGAGAGGATGAGGAGAAAACCAAAAACAACTGAGTCTCATTTCTCTCTCTCTCACACACACACACACACACACACAAACACACACACACACCAACTACTCTCTCTCTCTCTCTCATCTCTGCAGGACTCCACTGGGGCCTGCCTAAGCCCACCTGGCCTGCAATCATTTAGAGCAAACGCAGAATGCATAATGAGCACTCGTTCGGCAGTCTCACCATGCTCTCACCAAAACATCCTTCATTCTGCTTGATCCTCCATCCATCCCTCCCTTCAACTTTTCATCTGTCATCACTATTGTTGTAGGAGTATTTCAGTTTGTTGCAGACTTTAAATATTGCTCCCACATCTCTCTCTCTCTCTCTCTCTATCTCTCTATCTATCTATCTGTTTCTCTCTTCTGTTCATTATTTTATGTTGTGACCGTCTGCTGTGCACATCTTGGTGGTTGCTCCTCAACGGTGAGCTGTGGTGGGCGCAGGATGTGCCAAAACTGTTTCCAAATGAAAATATTTCTCTTTGTGTCTTATCTCAGTCAGAGCCCTAATGCTCCGCAAACACTCAAGGTGATCCGTGCGCAGCCACAGACACAGGAAAGCCACAACACACAACGTAAGGTGGCAAACAACCCGAAATAGTGTTTTCATTTGTTATGTTTTTGTCTGAGTTGTTTTTATGTTTTCGTTCCTTTTTTTCTAAATGCTAATTAAACCAAACTCCAAACACTGTCAGAGTGCTTTAGAGCTGGAATGGTCTTAGCAAAGACCTAGTTGTTTTTTAAACTGCTCGAGCACTATGAGGGTATTTTTTCGCAGTGGAAGATAAAACTAAAGGGACCTCCCGGTGTTTCTCTTAAAGGCAGAGCACTGAATGCTCTCACAGCAGGAAAACAATACCAAAACAAATAATGCATGAATGTTTCACAAAGGGGGGGGTTCTGTGCTCGCCTTACCGATGGGAATAAATCATCACAGTTTACTCACTAACAGGCTGGGAAGACAGAACATGGGGAGAATATATATATAGCATGTGTCTTCCTCCAGCCCATCTTCATCTTAATATTCAGCAGGAGGTCCTCATCCCAGCTCTGTCTGACCCTCAGGTAACCCCTGATCCTTTGGAGACAAATCTTCACCTTACCCTTCCTCTGTCTGCTGCATCTATGCAAAACAGAGCAAACCAAAACAAGATGTGTTCAACCTGACAGGCTTATTAAACAGAGTGGGTTTGTCCCATTCCCCTAGTTATCAGAATAGAGTGGTACGTCATTTCACCTCCCTGATGGTTTAAAATGCATATTCGTGTCTCATTCTCCGAGCCCATCCATCAAACTGTGCCATTAGTGTTCAAAAGGCCAATTATCAAAGCACTGAGGCTCTGGGAGTCGCGAGAACCCACCACATCAATTTGAGCTTGACCTCATTGCAATTTGCTTGCACATTTAAGCATCATGTAATAGGTACAAGATCTTTACTGTAATAACAACTTAATGCATATCAAAGATGGGCTGCCTCAGCTCTGATCTCTGGCCCAGGCTAACACATAAGTGAAATTGACAGAATGCCTTTACCAAGAAAGAGTGCAGAAGACAGACTGCGGAGGACAAGAGAGAAGGGGGTACAAAGAGACAAAGCAGACGAGGAGAAGGGAGGCTGGCAAAGGGCAACCGATAAAAAAAACAAATATTTTTATTTTCACAACTGATAAAATGTTGTATAATCTTTCTATTGTCATTGTTCTTCCCCACAGTGCTATGCTTGTTCCATAAGGCTCAATGTCCTAATTAATCATAAAGTGTCATTTCCTCTTTTGAAAAACCTTTTTGCTTTCATAAAAAAAAACAAGAACACATTTTTGCTGTAATCTCCATAACGTTACAGTTATGAATATCCTCATGTCAGGTCCTAGTTAATGATTGCAAAGAGACTGCTTAATAACCCAAAACCATTCTGTCCAAGGTCACCTCAGCACTCAACTGTGACTCTCGAGCCACAGGTGTGTGTGTTTGTGTGTGTGTGTGTGTGTGTGTGTGTGTGTGTGTGTGTGTGTGTGTGTGTGTGTGTGTGTGCGTGTGTGTGTATATGCGTGTGTGTGTGTGTGTATGCTTGTGCTTGTGTGTGCTTAGTTATGCATGTGAGGTACATTCCACCATTTTCTGCAGCAGCAAACTCTATTAAGTCTACTATAATTGTGTAGGTGTTTTCCAAGGTGAATATTTGATGCTCTATTTGCCCCCTTTTGGTCTAAGTGGACCAGCAATCAGTGCAGGGGCAGCAGTGTTGACAGATAAAGCAGTGCCTCTAAGGAACCAACTTGCGAGCCAATCATCGGATAAATTATTCATTTATGAGAGGTCAACTTATGCTTACTCTTCCTGAGAACTTGAAAGTAAATTTGAAGATGTGAAGTGTCGGTCGTTATGAAAAGTCCCAGGTCAAAGAGTTGACAGAGGGGAAATTTGTCCCAAAGGACTGTACATACCTAAACATCAACAACTAAATAGTAACAACTAGTAAAAAAAAAATGATGTGATGACGCTATTGTACAGATCTGTGAAAATGAATTTCTCCTTGGGGACAATACACTAACTAGTAAACTAGTAAAATGTGGTAACACTTTACTTGACAGTATCGACATAAGAGTGACATGACACTGTCATGAACATAATGACACCGTCATGACACAAGAACCCTAATCCTAACCTCTAACCCTAACCCTAACTTGTCACTTAATAACAGAAGCGTTGTCATGAACGTTTATGACTTGTTTATTTATGACAGTGTCATGTCACTCTTATGTCGATACTGTCAAGTAAAGTGTAATCAAATGTTTCTGTAATTCAATGTGAATTAGAAAATATCTCTGAAAATATGATTTCTTAGGCAGAATGCTGCTATGGTTAAACAATTGTGGCAGTTGAGATGACAGGTTAGGGTGGATGGTGAAATTCATAATCACGTCATAACATATAGCTATCGTAAGCAAATACTCCAAAAGCATTCAAATTTGATTTCACTGTGCCTAAAAGGGCACTCAAGACCTGACTGTAAATTGCCATAAAAAGTCTAAAAACCACTGAAGAGGCTAATGCTCCAATTTGTGCTTAATAGTGTTTGTGCGGCATCTGTAGGACCTCCGAATCGTTCTCTTGTCGTACTCGCTGTACACTGTGATTACAGCCATTAAAGTCACTGTGTGTGGCCTGGCACGGTCGCTTTAAGCACAAGGTGTGGCCGTGTGTAATGTTTAATGTGCCATTTATATTGACCTTTAAGTTAACGGCTATGCCGCACGGCAGCAAAAGGTCATTCCGCTCGATCCTCAGCACACTCTTAATGACCAGCCTCCTGATGACCATAGTGGGCACCGTGGCGTGCACATTACGTCCTGTGTTCACAATCACATCACATCCCCCTTGTACCCCCTTTAGTTTTTACTACTGCCCTCCATCATATGCCCTGCTCCTGGCAGCACAGTGATTTGTGTGCATTTCAGCTTGAGGCCCCCACCTCAATTCTCTAAGAGTGTTTTTTTCTGGGGGGGTGTTGAAGTTGATTGTACCCCCATTTGCCACTAGAGAATGGGGCTGCTTCATTCTCTTGCATGGATTAAATTAATGTTAATTCATTATTGCCACACTCAAGCAAGGCATGGTAATCTGACTTGGTAAATTATAAATTGTAAAGGCTGTCTTCATTTAAATTTTTACTAATCATCATATTAGCATGAAAAGCATAATTAAATGTGATTATAAACAATTATTAATGTAAATTAGATTTGGTTCAAATAATTTGCCATAAATGTCTAATGTACAGTAAATTATCTATTTAGGCATACAAAAATCCTTTTTTTATTTTAGATATCCTGTCTCTCTTTCATGTATCCTATCATTACATCCAGTATAACACTGAACAGTGCAAACAGTGTATATTTGTATTGCCACCATACATTTACAGAGAGTACATACCTCCATCTGTTATGTACATAAAGGCATATTGCTGGTTCAACTTCTTTATCATCATATCACATGGCAGAATAATCCCAACATTCTTTTTTAACATATTAGACATATATATACATATAAGTGTTATTTTTGAGACATGTGCATCCTAGAGGCATTTTTTAGTAAAAGTTGGGAACAGGACTTTTAAACATAATTAAGGTGTGTTGAATCCAACTAGCCCTGTTCCCAAGCTGAATTTTGAGTTTTTGACCGTCTAACTAGCATAAACAAAATGGTTGCCAAAATATCAATTTTGGACACTTGCTTTGGGCATTCATGACCATTATGTATGACGGGGCACACCATTATGAATTATGATTTATTAAGCATGATTATGATTTCTTTTTCTGCCACAAATGTGGTCATCACTGCTCAAATTCTGATTTGAACACAACTTTGCAGTTCTAAACACAAGTCATTATTCACTACTTCAGTTGAGAGGCAACAGACATGATGAACGCATGATGATGATCATGCTTAAGAAATCATAGTTCATAAAGATGTACCCATCGCACCTAATGCTTTAGTTGATATGTTGTTCATACATGAGGTCATGAGAGTATCTGAACTCATGTCAATTCCTGATGATTCATAAGATATGCTGATTATTCATGTACCTTTACCGTAAAGTGTTACACATATTTCATCATAACCGTTATGTTAGTAAAATGATTGAATGTCCTGTGAATCAATAACTAGATGAATAACTATATAATAACTAGTGCTTCAAGAGCCTGGTCCTGGCCCACCTCAAGACCAATTACCACCCTCACTAGACCCCTACCAATTCGCCTACCGTCAGAACAGGAGCACAGAGGATGCCATCTCTACGGCAACCCGGCGCCCTGTCCCTCCTTGACAATAGCAACACCTGTGTGAGAATGCTGTTCATTGACTTCAGTTCAGCATTTAAGACCATTATCCCCTCCAAACTGACAACCAAACTCAGTGAACTGGGCATCAATACCTCCCTCTGGATTCTGGACTTCCTAACCAACAGACCTCACCTCCTCAACCCTGAACACCGGCATGTGCTGACCCCTCCTTTACTCCCTCTTCACCTACAACTACACCATTGTCAAGTTTGCAGACGACACTACGGTGATTGGTCTCATCAGCAACAATGATGAGACAGCCTGCAGGGAGGAGGTCCAGCACCTAACATCGCGTTGCACCGACAACAACCTGGCTCTCAACACCAAGAGGACCAGGGGTGTAGTGGTAAAAAAAGAGGTGGGTAAACTATATTCTGTGATCAGGCGGACCATGGCGCGGTTACCGGTAAGGCTGACCGCGGTATACCGGTGTGTGTCCTGACCACATCGCTATAGGGTACCATTTGATGGTACCAAGGACATCACTGGGTGCTCCCTCATAGGCCACACAATCACTATTCAATTCCTACATTAATATAAGTTCATTGTTAACTTCAGAAGGAGTAAATATGGTTAAAGTCTGTAAAGTTTATTAAATCACAATAAAGAGAACAAACATTTCAGGATGTAGCCAGTATGTCAGAATGACACTTCAGAAATCGGTGTATATCCATTTAAAAAAATCCATTCATTATCCAAACTCATTTACATGACATGCGGTGTGACTAATCTTTGATGCGTCTTGCTGACCTGTAACTCTAGGGAGAGACAGTGAATAACCTAATTTTATAAAACGGTGGCATGTTCCTTTAAGGAGACACACTTCACACTCCTCAACCACAAACACTTAAAAGCCCCCTTCGTTTCATGGGACTGTTCAGGCCCGGAGTGGGTAATCGGGAGAATTCCCGGTGGGCCGCTTCACTTTTGGGCCGGTCGAGGGAAAAATATTAACATTTGCCACGTTAATCTATCTTCTCTTAAAGTTGGCTACACACGTTCGCATCCTATGCCTAACACCGCAGCCTCTGCATGAGTTGTTTTCCCCTCCCAAGAAGAGTTAATTGGTTGGGTCCATATAGCCCGTCTTTTCTAAAAAGTTTTCTCAGATACCAGCTGGGTCGGCCCTACCGTAGTGATAAGCGTCAGGGAGGATGGATGGTAGAAAGAGGCCATGAGGGACTGGAAAGGCCAGGTAAAAAAGACGAAAAGTATTGGAGGAAAATGCTGCCAAATGTGCCAAGCTTCCAGATTTTATTTGAAGAGGACAGAATAAGTGGCAACTGGTAAATTAGCCATGATTATAGCGCCGTAGCCTAATTATTGGGCTAATACTGGACGTTGTAGCGTTGTCAACCTATTCGCAAGCAACATATTAAATTAATTTTAAAAAAATTGCCTTTTTGTATCATCCAATATGGCGATTCATAGACTTTGCAAATGTAATGCAAATATTGATAACAAAACTCAAGCTTGATGCAGTAGCCTAGGCCTAAAAACAAAAGTAGCCTCTGAGCAGCAGATCAGCCAGTCCCCCGCTGAAAATGATGAGCCTGAAATTAGCTATGACTACAGGGAGTAGAAAGGATAATAAAGTTAACCATATGAATTAAAATTATTTTATATAAGAAAGAACAGTAGGCTATATGACAGCAGTAGGCTACATGATCAACCTATATGCCTTGTTTGCTCAGAAGTTGGTGTAGTAAAGGAGCAAAGCACCAAACAACATGATAGCTGACCCATGCAGAAAAAACATGTAAACAATAGTTCAATATGCCTTTTAGTGGAATTGTGGGATACATTTCAAATGCTTTATTTCTTCCTTCCTGTTTTTGTTAACTTATCAACTTATCCTTGTGGAATAGTGGAATATTGGTAGCCTATAATAAAAAATACAGGATAGTAAGAGCTGAAATGTTGCCTTATTCATCCAATTTCCACCACCACTAAAAAGTGGGCCGGTCTTGGGCCTGAAACTCCCGGGTTGAAAAGTGGCCCCACTCCGGCCCTGGTACTGTTTGTACCTGTTAGTTATCAAGAACTGCAACAAACACACACACACCACCTCTCTTTCACACTCACACTTCACCTCAAACGAAGTGTGATTCTTTGTAGGTTTGATGGATGTGTGAAGGATTGCAAGTGGCTCTGGCCAAAAAAAATTCAGTCAGAGGAAAATAGAAAACAAAATCAAGCAAACCACAAACACATGCTTCTGGTTCTTAGCAGCATTAACTGTGTAGGAGTCCAGTCTGAATGCTATAGTAGCATCATCCACAATTAGTTGTGATGACTTTGTACCCAAGATTGTATTTTATTGGTCAGCTATTTTATTGGTGAATTATGATAAATTAAACTTTCAGGTTACATCGCAAACACGGTTTCCTGTGGTTGGTTAATATTATTATAGCCTAACATTAACTAGCTGACTAACAAAGGGAGCTTATCACTAGCTTTCAGTGGATAATAATAGTCAACGCCGTGTCTCAGTGGCATAAATGTATCGCGCACCAAATTAACCTCAATTGTATTGTTTCTGGGGCTCACCCTGGGCTTGTAGGAGGGATGTTGTCTTGACGCTTCAGAAATTGGTGTATATCCATTTAAAAACATTGATTATCCAAACTCTTTTACTCGTGTGACTAATCTTTGATGCTTCTGCCGCAAGACGATTGGTCACTGATACCATAATGTAGCGTAATATGGATAAACTGTGTTGCACAGGCCGGATTCAACAATATGAAACTAACAATATGAAACTATCTTATTACTTTTTTATTTTACAATCGTAAAAGGACATAAGCTTAATTTAGAATTGTTTAAGAAATGTATGCTATTTAAAGGTGGATAAAAGCAATTTATACGTGGATAAACGCTATTTCCGCAATTCAGGAGGTGCGTAAACAGCGTTTACGTGCGTTTAGCCTCCACTACATCCCTGAAGAGGCCCAAAGAGCTCATTGTGAACTTCAGGAAGTCAAAAGCTAGCACACACACACACACACACACACACATCCTCATCAACTGAGGAGCATGTCACCAGCTTCAAGTTTCTGGGTGTCCACATCTCTGTGGACCTCTCTTGGACCCTCAACACTTCTACCCTGATCATGGAGGCTCACCATCATCTCTTCTTCCTGAGGAGACTAAAGAAGGTCTACTGTCTCCTCAGATCCTGTTGAACTTTTACCGCTGCACCATTGAGAGCATCCTCACCAACTCTGTTACAGTATAGTATCGCAAAAGCTCTGCCTCTGACCAGAAAACACTGCAGAGGGTGGTGAAAACGCATCACTGGTTCCTCACACCCCTCCATCGACATCACATTGCACCTTTCTGCTTTTTTGCACTTCTGGCTAGACGCAAACTGCATTTTGTTGTCTCTGTACTTGTACTCTGCACAATGACAATGAAGTTGAATCTAATCTAATCTAAAATAATCTAATCAAATGAAACGTGTGACTGCTGGCCATCTTTCCCATTAGGAATCAAGGATATGATGCTACTTTGTTAGTTCAAAGGAACTCCAATGATTTTAAACTTCAAACAAGTGTCCACCCAGCAGGAAGAAGATGTTTGCCAATGAAGCCAGGCCAGACTCTTTGCCAAAGAGGAGCGTAAACATAGCCAAAAGTATGGTTCACGAGGCTAGTGACAGTAAGGCTAATTAGCATAATAATAGTTATTTTTGCATTTTAATTTTTTTCATAGCCTTTACTTTTTATTTACTGCCCACGGGAGATTTCTGTGATGCACACAAGTGAACAATATTCATTTATTTACATGATATAATGATTTCCGCCCGAAGAAAGTGACCCAAATCGCTATTTTGGCAGCCATTTTGTTTATGCTATTTAGATGGTCAAAAGCTCACAATTCTGCTTGGGAACAGGGCTAGTTGGATTCAGCACATGTTAATTATGATAAAAAGTCCTGTTCCCAACTTTTACTAAGAAATGCCTCTTAGAGCCATATACAAGGACTTTTTCTTGAAATAGCACTTGTCTATATTAAACTTTTCAAAGCTGTTTTTTGTCTTGCACAAAAGTATGAGTTGTGATTATTATGTTATGCCGTGGTGATAGAAGCAGAATATGTTTTATCGCACATATGGGAAAGTATGTCATCTGATTTCCTACACCGGATCAGAAGGGTAGGTCTTGATCCTGAGGGGAAGACCCCCCAACTGTAACAGGGAAGTTTCCCTTCTCCTCTCAGCCCTGCCTGCCTACTCTCACCTGGGGTCTTCTGTAGGCACTCATGTGGTGTTCATAGTGGGAACATCTGCCAACAGCTGTTGAAGTGTTGACTAAAATCTCAATCTCCCTAAAAGACGCCAACACACAGGCACATGCACACGCTCAGTCACACACGTACACATGCACACAGGCACATGATCAGACACGCAGGCACAAACACACACACACACGCACACGCACGCACGCACACACACACACGCGCGCTTGCATGCACACACGCACACACACAGGCTTTGGGCTGCTGATGGATTTGATAGTGGCTTTGGATGAATGGTTGAAATACCAGGCATTCTTGTGATAAAAGAAGTGTGCTCTGACGTAAAAGGGGCCCCCACATCCCTGGCTGATAAGATAACATCGTTTATAAGGATTCTGTTGTTATGGTGCGGTTAACTACAAGGTAAGGGTCTGTCAGAATCATTTACAGCTTATAGGAATCATATTGTTGAAGAAAAGCTTTATTAACTAAGCTTGCATTGCTTTCCAAATGCCATAACTCCAGTAATCTATGATCTGAACGGTAGGTATGGAAATAAAGGTGTTATGATTAAGATTTTGAATGGAACTGTCTTTACTTATACACTTCCTGTAGTATTTTCACATTACTGCAAAATAATCTATATGGTGTAGATTAGTACATCACTTGATAATAACAAAAGGGCAGATACGTCTCTGGAATCCACCTGCACTTTCCACCATGGTCAGATCCATTGAAGAGTCACCTGTTATCTTTGATTAAAGGGCATTACACTTCCCAAACCTATTATTTCCTTGCATACACAGGATCACAAACCTTGGCGCAAGACAGTTGGCCGAAACATGTCCTTTGTATATAAGTTTGTGATTTTAATGAAAACCTGCAGCTGTAAGAGGTTAGTTTTGTTCACTATAAAGGTCACTAACAGACGAGTTGAGAGTTTCTGGTCACACAAAGGGAGAATAACATTAACTATTTCTGGTCTCATTGATACTGGTGGGATTTTTGCCATCACCTAACAGACAGACACCTCACATGGTGTCTGTTCGCCTAGCTATCCCAGCTGGGCCTGCTGGTTCACTATCCCAAGGTGTGGCGGTAGAAACCGTCGTGGCAAGGGTAACTTTAAAGGTTAGGTGCCAGATGGTTATCCACCACCACTCAGACAGAGTGAAATTAAACTAAAATTAAGAAATAATAATTATATGGACTTTGTTAGCACAACAATACCCTAAATGACTAACTAAAATGATTCCAAAAAATAGGTTCCAATCAAATGTGTTCAAAAGGTATATATTGTACAGGACACCACGGCGCCCAAAAGAGAAAAGAATAACCCCAAGAGAAACCCTCAAGGAAATTGGTAACACTTTACTTGACGGGTGAGTTCATTACACATTCATAGCACCTGTCATAAACTGCACATAAGGCATTCATGACTGTTTCATGAGACATGACTAAACAATCATACCAAACCTTTCATAAATGTGGAAGACAGACCGACAACAACTTGTCAAAATAAAAGTCCAACAATCGCAAAGCGGCATTGCCGTTTTTGTTCCAAACCTTCCAAAAAGACAGAACATGGTCACGCAAATAATTTTTGTTTCATAAAAATGTATTTGTTTTATGATGTAACCTTTGCAAATCATTTCTCATCTTTTGCCACTGGTTACACAAATACGGCTGAATGTAGGCTAGTTTACCTCCCAGTGTTAAACTCCGTGATTACGAATACTTCCCAACTTGTATAGTAAAGTGACATTCGATGTAGACTCCATAAGATATTCATGAAATATTTACAAAGGCTGGAGAGAAGAACGGCAATGCTGCTTTGCGATTGTTGGACTTTTATTTTGACAAGTTGTCGTCGTTCTGTCTTCTACATTCATGAAAGGTTTGGTATGAATGTTGAGTCATGTCTCATAAAACAGTCATGAATGCTTCATGTGCATTTTATGACAGCTGCTATGAATGTGTTATGAACTCACCCGTCAAGTAAAGTGTTACCAGGAAATCTACCCGGTAGCCTATACTAAACTTATTTAAGTCGCACCTTTTGCAACTGAGCAGTAGCGCTTTAAATGAAGTGCGGAGAAAACAAAAGTGGGCTTGAAGGCCAGTTGTTACACCTTCGCTACCGTGATCGCCTGCTGATCAGTGGTAAAACAGTTCATTAACGCAAAGCGATTATGGAGCTGAGATTGGATAGGTGCGAACCCGCACAAAACTACTAACAACTACATTCCGTGTCTCCTGCAGAACAATGGTAAAACAGTTCTTAATGTGAGATCATGGAACGCACAGAATGTATAACAAAGACCAAAACATGCCAGGAACTAGATGTACCGCAGAGAGGTACAAAATGTGACCGCCGCCCAGTCCAGCACATTTTATCCACAAAAATAAGTCACGCTTCTCAAATTATGTTCATTATACTTTGTTCCTTTTTTTGTGTGTTTGTAATTAAGTGTGTGCAGAGTGTATGGTTGTTTTTGTGTATATGTGTGCTTCTGTGTGTGTTTATTGAGTATGTGTGCCTGCATGTAAGTTAGTTTTTTGTGTGTGTGTTTTTTTTTGTGTGTGTGTGCGTGTGTGTGTTTGTGTATGTAGGTGTGTTTGTATGCGTGGGTGCATGTGTGTGAGGGTGTGTGTGTGTATGTGTGTGTTTGTGTACGTGTGAGTGTGCGTGTTGTGTGTGTGCATGTGTAGTGTGTGTGTGTGTTTACGTGTCTTTGTGTGTGTGTGTATTTTTATGTGTGTGTGTGTCCTGGAGACAAACATACGCAAAAATTGGTCATCCTAGGCCCTACGTTTCTCAAGATATTCACAGAAAACTCTGTTGGTGCACAGTCACTAAATGTACACATAAATGAATTTATTGTATGGCCCCCCATGAACGGAAGTCCACGAAACTTGGCATGCATTCAGAGGGTGTCATAATGATCCTACACTTTCGATTTTGTGCAGTTTTGACCATGTCAGCCAGAGATATTGTGATTACAACACCTAATTTTTGCTTTTTTGTTTTTAACTAGGTGGCGCTATACATGAAATTAATGGTTCTGGGATGGGTTGACATACAAAAAAAAGGTGGTCCTCCTAGGCCCTATACTTCTCGAGATATTCACAGAAAACTGTGAATCATAATCGGTCATACAACTTTGCTACCGTGATCGCTTGCTGAACAATGAAAAAAAAGTTTTTTAACGCAAAGCTCACGGAGCTTGGTTTGGACTTTTGTGAATCCGCACAAAACTCTGACCAACTCACAGTGGTGTGTCACCTACCGAACAATGGTAAAACAGTTCTTAAATGTTATGTTATTTGTAGATGTTGAGCATCTCCCATGTGTAGCTGCCATGTTTTCGTTATATATTATATTATAAGGGATTAGGTTTGATCGCTAAAAAGGGTTACATCCAGAGGCAGCATAACATGCCATCCAAACATCAGATATGAGGGTGCTTATCCAGTAGAGCTGTAAAGATTAATAAGCCTGGATAAGGATGGGAAGAAACTCAGGCCAACAGTTATGCTTCTCTTCCTCCAAGGTATACAGCATACTCAGAAAAGTCTGATTATGGTGTTCCCACATGCTGTTGCTCTGACAGAGACATTAAAATGAGGGGAAACAACTGCTAATAAACTTCTTTCCAAAGAAAGGTGAGCACAAACGTCCAAACACAAAATCCCATGGTATTTGCTTGAATATCTCCGCAATCATTAGTGCTAAAACAAACTGAGACAACCCATTGAAATAGCGGAAAATACATACACATGTAATCTGATGCATCTCGTGATCCAGCTCCATCTCCATCACTTTCAGAAAGACTGCATGGTGACAGCTAGCCTACGTGCTGATCATTATAGTGGTTTAGATTTTTTTTCTCTCCCTTTCTGTTTTCGTTAGTCTTAACTTTTTTTTTTACTCAAGTAACGGATAGGATTTTTGATGTAGCGAAGTACAATACTTCACTCAAAATGTAATCAAGTAAAATTTAAAATACCGATTTTATAAACTACTTAAAAAATACAAAATACACAGAAAAACTACTCAATACAGTAACGCAGGGCTCTCAAGTTTTGAAGTTTGCAAGGAGTGAGACTTTGTTTCTCAGGGGGGGAGGGGGCTTGGCATTGGCACAGTGATCGAAGTACATGAAAGTCCTACGTCTGCTTGAACTACTCGTGGTGCCACGCCCCCTCCCCCCGATCAACAGAGACCCACCCTCCCCATGTCCCATAGACCCAGCTTCATGAGAGAGCACAAATTCCATTATTTCAAACACACTGTTTTATTTATTCTAGAACCCAATGGTAAATAATAATAAATAATAATAACATAAATTATAATAATAATTTCACCCAAATGGGCCCTTTGAACAGCAGTGGCTCATTCTGCTCTATAAACAAACAGAAAACAACCAAATGAGAAAAAGCACATTTAGCCCCAAAATGGTCTCTTGAACAGTGGTGGTTCTGTCCGTGTGTGTGTGTGTGTGTTTATGAGTGATGTTGTGTGTTGTAAGTGTTTGTGGCAGATTTTGATGCCTTGATGACTGATACTGGGGGCTCCCATTTAAAGCACTGTGGTTCAATGTCAGCCATTTTCACAGTCATGAGGCCATCCTTAAAAATATTCTTGTTTGTAGTAACAGCCAAAAAAAATAATTAAAAAATGGGTCGGTAGGTAGGTCAATATTTTTTTTTTCAAGATTCAAAGTAAAAAAAAGTACAATTTTGGTCATGGTGATTACGTAGGTATGAATTTAAAAAAATGTGCATATTGTGACGTAACTGACTGGGTCCTCAACCCGTGCCTTCAGGCGCATCACTGCAAACCTCAATCTGATGCAGGTTATGTAGACCAGCCTTTCTCAAACGTCTTTGACCTGAGGCCCAGTCATGGCAGACTTTGGGGTCATAGGGCTCATCTACACGTACCCAACCCCACTCCCTCCAAATCAAATTGTAATTATCATTATCACAATCATTATTATGCCTATATTGTTATGCATGCACTTTCACTTAAATGTTTTGTGACATGCACATCAGAGGACTGATTTACTAATGTAAGATATAATTAGTTTCATTGCTTTTGCATGGTTGCATGATGCTTGCATAAGAAAAGAAATACTTTGTGTGCTATTGTTTTGGGATGTTTCCCTCATGCAAGCATCATACATTGGTAGGAAATGGAGAAAAAAATACATGTTTTTTAATGAAGTTTAATTTGAATGCCTGAATGTAGGGATTCAGGAAACACAATACCAGCTTTTTTGGCGAGCAGATAGACGTAAATCACTGATCTGTTGATCTTTAACAGATAGAAAGAAGGCAGCTTTTGGCCACGTTATATTCAAATTTGACTATATACAATACTCAGTGCTATACAGTGTATTATACAGTCTCTGCTCTGTTTCTATGGAAGTTCCAAAAAGCAACGTTGTATTAAGTGTCGTTAAACAATTAAATAGCATTCAACAGGTTGAAGCGGAGCTTTGATACCAACGTTATCGATTAGTGCACAGACAGCAACGTTGTGTGACACATTTGTAAAATATAGCCCTTAGAAATTTCTGTGCGGGCAAGTTAATAATTTTTCAGAGTGAGAAATGCCATGTGTGGCGTGTGAGCGTGTGAAGTCATTGAAATGCGTGTGTCTCACGCTCAATGCGTGAGACTTGAGAGGTCTGCAGTAATGTGAGTAAATGTATTTCGTTACTTCTCTGGAATTCAGAGACCTTACGCTGCTCCTCCAGCCCAATCTAGCTGTGATGTCTCGTGGCACCCTTAAAAACAAAGTGGAGAAAGCAACACAACAAATGAAGAATAATCTGAAATTGGCCTTGAGTAAAGTTGAGTTTATTGCAACCACCACAGATTGCTGGACCGCACACAGACAAAGTCTTATAGGTGTCACTGCGCATTGGATAGATAGTACAACTCTGCAGAGGTGCTGTGCTGCCCTAGCATGCAAACAGCTAAAAGGGTCACATACCTTTTCTGCCCTTGCTAGTGCTCTCAACGATATACACGTGGAGTACAATATCCGCGATTAGATCGTTTGCACAACAACTGACAATGGTTCAAATTTTATAAAGGCCTTCAGAGTCTATTGTGAGCTGGATGAAAACAACAACAATTCAGAAACTGCACTTTAGGGTGCGAGGGCAAGTACAGGAGGGATGAAGAAGAGGGGGAAGATATCACAAGGGTCGAGTTTGTTGAAGCCGGGACAATATTGTGTTCAAGTGTTCAAGTCTGTGGAGCAAAAGCTCAAGATCTACCACAGCTGCTGAAATCATAGAGGAAAACGGCAAGCTTCAGTTCCTGAGGCCCAATGAGACACAGTGGAACTCTTCTTTGCCGTTGAGAGGATTGTGAGAATCCTAAGGAAACAAGGAGAAGGAGCAATTACAACTGTCTGCAGTGCTCTAAAAATACCTATGTATGTACCTGACTTTTTATTTTGTAGATTTATTGACTGCAATATGAGGTAGCCTCATATAATTTAGTTAATGTCTTGCAGTTAAGAATGGGTTTAAACTGGCATAATGAATATTTTCTCACTATGAATGAAATGCTATGTTCATTAATTACTCATATTTTGTAAATTCTGTCAGGTTCACTCCTGTTAAGCTTGCTTTTCTGGCAGAGTACACAAAGACCATGAGCCCATTTGCAAAGGCACTTGATGTTCTCCAAGGGGAGGTCAATGTGCAGATGGGATGGTTGATACCAACAATAACACTACTACAGGCGAAGCTCCAGCACATCTGCATTTCCTCCAAGTCCTGTAGGCCTTTGATCGAAGCGCTTCTAACAGGCCTTCACAAACGTTTCGGAGAGATTCTCACAGATCCAGAGCTAATTGCCGCTGCCATTCTTGTCCCTAAATTTAAGACCGGCTGGACATCTGATGAATGTATCCTAAAACTGTGTCTTGTACTGTTTGCTTTACGCTTATAATAGTGAAAAGTCCGGGATTGGAAGTATCCCTTAGTGCAAACAAAAGGACAATATTTATGTAATCCTCATATTTTGTGTTCAAAATAATGTTATAAACCATCTTAGAGAATGTTGACGTCTGATTTGGTATTGTATTCCATAGGTCTTGACTATATCAAAAGTCATCTGAAGGAACAAGTTGTGGTGAATGAAGGTGATGCCTCCCATTCTTCGGAGGAGGAGGACTTTTTTTCAGCATTTAAGCAGTCCAGTTCTCAAGAAAATACCAAACAGCTGAAGACCTTGGGAGCCCAGATGATACAATGGAGGTACTTAAGTCTTTCCCAGCAGTACGCCACCTGTCACTGAGGCTCAACACTGCACTTCCCGCCTCCGCCGCCTGTGAAAGACTGTTCAGCACTGCAGGTCTGATTTTTACACCAAAAAGGGCACGTGTTCAAAAAACTTTGAAAATCAGCTTTTTTTGAAGCTAAACAAAGGTTTCTGGTAGTTTTGAATTCTCTCTCTGTATCACGCAAACACACATTCACACTGATAGTCATGTGTATATACATACACCCACACATACACAGGGGCGCAGGAGGCACGGATATGTGGGGATACAGTATGTCCCCACGTCCCCCGCAGTGCTGAAGAGACAGCTGTCGTCCCCCTCACTTTTGATAAGGAAAAAAAGCCTTATAGGGACAGTACGCTAAATAAATAATAACAAATAATATATATAGGATTTGCGCTAACTGTAAAACTCCCCATTAACAGCATCACATCACTAACCACAGCCATCTACAGTACTCTAAGACTGCACAATCTCATATTCACTCTGTTGGATATCGGAAGCCAGTTTGTCTACTAACAATCATAAAATAATCCAGGCTACTTGCTTAGCATAAATCATTCATCATCATCTTTATTTGAGGCAGGCTGGTATTCGAGGCAGGCTTTTTAAAATATTTCTAACCTGCATTTAGACATGTGTTTTGTTTGGAGCGGCATACCAGTAGGCTATCAAAAGCATATTTGGTTTTGGGATTTAATTTACTTTTGGACTGTTTCATTATATTGCTAAATATTGGGACTGATGGGCACTGAAATCTGGGAGATATTTGATGGTTCACTGTTAAGTTTCATGCAGTTGAAAAAGTGTTGGGATTTCCACTGCTGTTTATTGCGAGACAAGGCAGCCCTTCATTGAATAGGGGTTGTGCTGTAATGGAAACCTTTTTGCGTAGCCAAGGCTTTTGGAACAAATGGTTGATTATAAAGGCAACTTTCTGTTGCAATTTTCTGTGTGTTCTGGACTGGTAACTTGTTAAGCCAACACTTGTTAAGTTCTAACGTTGCATAAATATTAACTGCAAACACACAGTGGAGAGTTGATTTGGTTTATACCAGACCATTTAAGTAGGCCTAACTAGGCTATTTGATCATGTAGTCTATGTTTGGATCACAGGCATGATGATTCATTCATGGCTTCATAAAATATCAACATCCCATGTTGCTTTTTTCTACCATTGGCCCAAGTAGTGACCAGTATTCTACCATTGGCCCAAGTAGTGTGAAATAAATCTAAAAAAAAAAAAAAAAAAAGAATTGCACATAGCAAGAAGCTGGTCTGAGGGCAGATCTGGCGTTGTGCTCATCTCACAGTTTTCACCATTTTTATCAAAAAATATTTTGAAAACAATCAATGGTATTATCTTAATATTCTGGCAAGTTTAAAATACGATGGTCGAAAGTGGGCCAGAGGTGGCGATCCGATATTTGGAAATCAGATCTCACTATGGGTTTGTGTTCACAATTTGGTCCCCCTCACTTTCAAAATATCTCCTGCGCCCCTGCACATACACATACATTGATTCTAAAAAGAAGGTTCTGGTTGTTATGTTAGGTATGCCTTGAAAGTTATTCCACACTGGTTTTGAAGGATCTTGGGGTTTCACCCAACATCAAACACACACAGACTTTGAGGTAATACTTTTGACTACTTGCAGTCTCCCTGTCCATCCCAGACACACACAAACACCCGTTTATATATATAAAAGTTATATTTTTGAAAGAGCTGTAGTTGGTCTCATTCCTATCACTAGGATGCTCGCTAATGCTAGCGTAGGCCACAACTCTAGGCCCATTCTGATTCTGGGCCAAGACTGCTCCAAAGCCACAATTGCTTGTGTTTATGTACAGAAAAATCAGAAAACGGGCCTCAGTTAAGGTAGTCTTTAGGGGGAGCGTGCCAATGTTCCCACAGCCCTATGTTCCTACAACCCTATGCTCCCACAGCCCTATGTTCCCACCCTAACCCTAACCATTTCTAAACCTAACCCTTTTGAAAATGTCCTAGAAATATGGGAACATAGGGCCTAATTTTGAGAAAAATCTTAAAAATCTGGAACATAGGACTGTGGTAACATAGGTCCTAATTTTTTAGTGAAAAAAAAATCTTAGACATATGGGAACATTTGGCTGTGGGAACATAGGGCTGACCCTGTTGGGACGTACAAATGCTAGTTGACATTCATTAGACAACAAGATCTGGCGAGATTGTGTTTGTTTGTTGGCTATCAAGAGAGCATTATGAATTATCTTTGTGATAAAAAGGTGGTAGTATCCTTCAAAGGCAAGAAAAGCACATACTGTACCTCCCTTATGGTGGTGGGGACTAGCCATCCGGTCACTGTGGTTGTCTGGTTCCACACCCTCACCTGTAACCATGTGGTAACCTAGAAGCCAGCCCGACATTAATCTCACCCACAGAATTTGAAGTCGGGAAATTTGGTCCATTGTCAAGCTTCTATGCTCATATGAAATCTCAACAACCAATCAAATGGTGTGGGCGGCTTCATGCGATGATGGACGGATGAGCAACGGTGCTTAGTTATTCATGTCACCTGTGCACGGTTTGGTTTATTTTGTTTACAACAAAAAGGCTGTCGCTAGAGAAGGTAGACATTTAGATGTCACTATCACATCTGTTGTACAACAGATTGACAGCGCAATAACTTAAAAAATGAACAGAAAACAGCGATTAAGGCATTTGTTGAGAAGAAGGATGTTTTGGCTGTTCTCCCTACAAGATTCACGGTATGCTATTTTGTTGCCGATTGGTGAGGTCTATCCAATTGAGAATGGGGAGTTATATAATTAGTATTTTCTCCTGTAGCCACAGCTAAATTGTCCATGAGCTAATATTTGAATTATTGCAAAGTCTGAGCACTGATGTCATAAACCAGGTAATTTAAAATCTGGGTATGTGAGAGGGGGTAATCAGGGTCTTTCATTCACTCTGCAGAAGGGAAGGTCATGGATTGATGTTCTCTGCAAGTTTATCTGCTAGGCGCTGGCATTATCTTCTCCCGGTAGGGTCCCTTTTGTTTATCTTTCCTTGTATCCATTTTGTCACTTCAAGAAAACTCTGTGTCACAAATAAAAAATATATACCAAACCGATATCAATGCCTAGCCTGGCTAATGATAAACCTCATCTCATTGAGATGGGGTCTGGGAACTACATGTACATTTTCTTGTATTTGAAACGTGGTTTACGAATGCCCAGAGCCGTTTATTGGTCGCTACGAATGTCTATCAAATGCATCTGTACATAGCTCATAACCGCTTCGGTGTGTCGTCATCGTCTTGCTGTCCCCCCTCCGTTCTGTGATTGGTTCCTTCATTGAGGTGAAAACGAAGTCCGTGGAATCCAGGCTGCCTAGCAGTGTGAATAAAATTGCGTGCGTAAGGCAGCATGGGAAAACCCAGGCTAATCAATGCCTCTCTGTATCCCTATCGTTAGTAACCATGGCAACTGATCCATGTACCATGCAAGATGGCAAATCCCAATGTGATCCCCACCTAATTCTGCTTAAATACCACATGATAAAAAATCTACACATCCACAAGCTGCAAACTGACCGGCATCTCGCAGAAATGAGAAAAAGAAAACTTCACTTCCCACTGTAACAGATGGAACTTGTCTACCCTCAACATGAGCAGTCACTCCAAGACACCGGGTGATGAAGATTGGTAAGCAATAATATCATCCAAATAGAGAAACAAAGAATCTGCAAATTGGCCATTTAGGCATTGATGCGTCAGCCACTAGAAAGTGGCTGGTGCATTGTAGAGCCCAAATGGCATCCACTGGAATTCATATAAACCTAGGGGTGTGGTGAAGGTGGTCTTGGTTCTTTCAAGCCATCCACACCCTGACGCAATCAGTCAAAAGCCTGGATTCAATTTCCTTCCACTTCCTCAATGCTGCCATCGTTTGCTCCCACTCCATCCACGGTTGCCTTCCCCGATGCCTCCACCGCTACGGGCCTACATAGCTTCTGGCTAGTCACACAAGCCCAAGCCCTCGGTATTATGTTTCTCCCCCTGCTGCAGCGGCTTCTTCCCTATTAGGATCCAACATCCTTCAAGGTAAGGATCTTAATTTGGCTTCCTTACTCCTGCCGTCACCAGCCCTTGATTGCCAATTGATAGAATGCAGAGATGTCTCTGTCTTGCTCAAATCTGAGGAGGCTGCGGTCCTTCAATGTGTGCAGCAAGCTCCTCAGGATGTTCTACCAGTCTGTTGTTGCCAGCGTCCTCTTCTATGCAGTGGTATGCTGGGGAGGAAGCACAAAGAAGAAGGATGTGGGGCAAATTGACAGGCTGGTAAGGAAAGCTGACTCTGTAGTGGGAGCTGAACTGGAGTGCATCACTTCAATATCTGACAAAAGGACCCTGAACAAACTGATCAACATCTTGGACAATAAGTCTCACCCACTCAACAGCACTATTGTTAAGCAGAAGAGCCTGATCAGCTGGAGACTTCGCTCACTGCCTTGCACAACAGACAGACTGAGGAAGTCATTTGTCCCCAGGGCCATTGAACTGTTCAATGCTTCACTTAAGGGAAGAGGAGAGATAGACTTCTCTGCATAGTCTGTCTGCCTCTTCACCCCTTCCATGTTTGGATACGGTCTGTCCACGGATACGGTCTAGCCACTTTTTACCACTGTCTTTCTGCCTCACTGTTTGCGTGCTGTATTAGCACATATGCATAACCCCTCCCTCCATGCCACAGCCGAACTGTGGCCACACTTATACCTTTTCTTAAAATAGTTACCAGGCATGGCAAAACCAGGCTCAAGTCGCAGAGACGCAAGTCGCGAAAAACGACTTTGAAGGTTTTTTTTTTTTTTTTGTGAGTTGGGCGTGACTATTAGTGCTCTTTTGTTCTGTCGGCCAATCAGCTGTATGCTAGAAGTAACCTCATGGCTACTTACTGAACCAGCATGCTGTTTGTTTACAATTGGAATGGAGATGGACAAAGCACAGCGGATTGCAGATGAGCTAAATCTGATGATGAAGGCGACTGCATTACATTGGAGAACATCCCTAATCTAGAGCTGACCTTAGCCAAAGATAATTACAACGAGGAAGAATCTCTCGGTCTGGCAGCAGAGGAGCTAGATCGTAAGATATCAGATGCTATTCCACAGTTACATTTGACTGGGATAAAGTTTGTGTGTTAGAAACTTTATCCATTGCTACTAGCTAACATAGGCCTACTGTCATTAGCTATTGGCACCAAAGGCTACTAGCCAAAGCCCATTACAGATAGTTTTGGTGGGCAATTAATTTGAATAATGCGAGAATGTCTTGTTTTGACTGATGGCAGGGTGCCTTGCATTGTGTGTGCATTCAAATTAACTCATTGAGTGCCAAAAACGTAATATTATGTTTTTCCTTCCCATGCGTTGAGTGCCAAAAACGTAATATTACATTTTTAGCTTTTCTTTTTTTAAATTACGAAACTAGACACTCTAACACACCTTATATGTGATTTTGGGAACTCTGTGATGAATGGAAATGAAATATATGACGATCGTGAAACTCATGAAAACGCACAATCTGGATATTTTATCTGGACATTTTATCATAACTCGGTTGCCGCTTTGGGTCGAATCAGTGACGCATGCACGTCAGGTCAAAACCAGGCCATTTTCGTGGGTCTGTCACTCCCCGATGTGAGTTGCTACCGGATGTGAGTCACGCATGCGTCACTTTGCTACTTTGCGACTACCAGTGCTGTTAGCCACAGAATAATGACATTAGCCTACACAGCAGTAATGTATTATTTAGCGTAAGGCATCACATTTTCACGGCATGATCTCTAATGTCAGTTCTAGATTAGAGGCTGAAGTAGCCTGCTAGCGAGAGACTTCTGTAATATCGATAAAAATTGACCTACATAACAAAGTTTGTTCACTGCTGGCAAGTAAGTAAGCAATCAAGCACAACAAAGGCTGTCACTTGAATGGCGTTTGCTAACGTTAGCAATCAAACAATCTTAGATAGCTAAAACGTTTTTGAAACAGAAAAGTGAATTATTTTATGGATTTCATTTTATCGGATCCCTTGGCGTTATGCCGTAAAACCTATCAATCTGAGCATGCGTGACTCACATCGGGTAGCGACTCACATCGGGGAGTGACAGGGCCTATCACTAGGTTGCAGTCTAGCCAGGTCTCGCTATAAGTAAGTAACAGGCAACACTTCATATTTCATGAAAGACGTTATATCTCCATTTCTAGAAAAAAAACAGCTATTTTGATGAAAACTAGCCACTGTTTAGCTTGGGATTTCTCAGGAACAGAGGCGTGTAGAAATACACAGTTTGCACCCACCGAGAGCTTTAAGTCTCACCTTTTAATCGAGCTATTGTATGTGTTCATAGCTATAACACAGAATATGCTGTGCCTGTACAAAAATCATCAACAATGGTCTAGATTGCTGGCACTAGGACAAAGCTCCCGAAAACAGCTTGGCATTCAATGAGTTAACAGGGTTTGCAAACGTGATCACATGTTTGTTTAGTTTGCGTTTTAGACTATTTTACCCATTGCTAAACCTGCTAAATCCATTGCCAACCTGGTGCCTTGCACTGGGTGTTAATTTAAAATAACATGGTTTGCAAACGTGATCTCATGTTTGTTTTAGACTACTTTATCCATCGCTACTAGCTGGTTCTGTTCCATTACAGATAGTTTCGATGGGTCATTAGCATCATATGATGCACTGCAGGCTGACAGATCAGTGACCGTGAGAGGGGGAGGGTTGATCTTAATGTCATGTAAATGAGGACCATTGTGTTCCCCTCCCATGGATTGAGGGAGAAAGTAGTCAAATTGAAAAGCCTGATTTCTCAGCTTGTAGCTTTGAGATGTGTATACTTTAAAATGGCTACAACTTATTCAAATATTATCAGATCTCCATGAGTGAGACACCATTGGATAGCTTTGAAACTACACTTTCATAATATGTGAATAACTCAAAATGTCTCTGGGGAGACATGTGCCTGGTTTTCCCATGCCTGGTCACATATAGATATATAGACTTTATTCTTGCACTGTTGGACTTACTCATTTTCACTATCACCATGACCACTATCACCATTGCACTATCACCGTGACACTCACACAGAGCACCTTACCTTACCTTACTATGCACAGAGAACCACAGGCTCAGTCCCTGGCTCAGTCATTGCAAGCGCCTCTTGATTGATTAATCACCACTATGTGTATACTGTTTTTAGAATTGATTTAGATTAAGTGTTAGTTAGTATAATTTGTATTTTAGTATATTTAATATATTCTTTATCTTCTACTGTCCTTATTGCTTAGTTGTGTTTTTATATGATATACTTTTAATTATTTTTCTGCTGTTAGTGAATGTGTGTGTGTTGTCTGTATGCTACTGAGACCTTGAATTTCCCCTGGGGATCAATAAAGTATCTATCTATCTATCTATCTATCTATATCCTCTGACCCCAGACTGCATCGCAATCTTTCATTCTGAGAATTTGTTATCGCTTTCGGTGCATATAGAGACATATGCCAAGTTGCCTTCTGATTTATCCGACTTTGCCCTTGGGCCGCTTCAACATTGCACAAGATATATCCAATTGTAGTAGCCAGCCTCTTATGCAGCGCTAATTGGTCTCGCAAACGGGTCAACATCTTTTGCGACAATGCAGCCATAGTCGGCATTCTAAATAAAGGAAGATCTTCGTGTGACAAAGCTAAGACGTGGCAGTCCATTATGAATCATTTTATCATTGGTGCTGAACATTAGCCTGATGAGTATCTGGTCAGTAATACTCTGAATACATCTTTATTTTTTAGGAAAGTCTTTAAGAGTCGTGGCCAAAGCCGATTCAAAAGACTGCTGTTCGCCAGCAGCAGCCATCTTCTTTGTTTACAAGTAGCAGGGAATTCACACGAACCGTCGCAACTCTGTCATCATTATTGTAACGATTTGATAGCGACACACACAGTTGTCCAATCAAAAGGTTTATTAGCTGAGAACGAGAGCAGGGACACAGACACAGATCACAATACACACGGGGCAGGTCAAGTACACACACACGCTACACATACAGGGGAGGACGCAGCCCCCCACAAAAAGGATCACACACGAGGGAGAACTAAAAGGGAAACATGTTACAATAAAGACGCTAACATTACACTCAAAACTAAGGAGAAATACACACATAAACCCCAAAGGTTTACTCCCATATCCCAGCATGCCCTGCGTGGGAGAACGCTAACAATGTCTTGTGCGTCGACGTTACATTATGTTAAGCCCGCCCACCGACTTTATACACGATGTGATTGGCCTGACCAAAGTTTGATTTTTCCAGCTTGCAAGCCAACGGAGAGTTGCTAGACGACCCTGCCTGCAAATTACATTTGCTGCCTGTGACGAGTTGAGTGGTTGAGAGAACCCGGTGCGTTGATCTGATCTTTGTTTGTAGGCTACTTGTTCTTTGTTGGTCCATCTGCTTTAGGCAGTGGTTTTGTTCGCTTCCTATTGGTTGATACCATTTTGTTAATTGAAAGAGCGGCAGGCCTAATTGGTTTGATAGTTTGTTGCGGTAGGGACGCGCCCACTTTTGGACGTTTGCCAGTATTGCTGTAGGGTAAGTACTATCATTTATGTGCAAAGAAATAATAATAATAATAATAATAACAGTACATTGCCTGTTTGGAGTTAACTCCCGTGTGAGGTGTAGCGGTGTGCTTCCTTTGAGGCACATTGGGGCTGGGGTATAGTGTTGCGGTGAAGGTGAGTAGAAGCATTTGCTCGGGGGCACTTCCACGGTGTGAGGTTCGTTGCAGATTTTACTGTCGCGTTCCGATCTCTGCTGGAGTCAGTGTGAGAGCCGCCGCCGAAGATAAAGGTTATTTTTCGGTTGCTCTTACCCGTGCACAAATACCCCTCATCGGTAGCCGCATGAAGAGTTAGGTTTATAGTAGTGAGTACTTTTTGGGTAGGTAGCCTAAGTAGTTGGGAAGCGCTCCAAATTAGTCGCACATTATTTGGTAGTATTTTTCTTTTGGCAATAGCTTGATTTGATTATGACTGCCGACGAGTTTGTGAGTTCTCCGTCTTGGGAGGTGTTTCATAGTTTCACAAAGGATGAATTGTTGAAAATTGCAGGGCATTATGAGCTGACTATTAGTGAAAAGAAAAAGGATGCCATTAAACGTAGGTTGCGCCGAATATTGGCCGAAGCTTCTCCGAGTTTGCCGCCTGAAAAGCCACAGGGCAGCGCGTTGTCTTTCGAGCTCCAGATTCAGCGTGATAAACTGAAATATGAGGCCAAAATGTCTAAAGTGCAGTTAGAGAAGGCACGTTTAGATATGCAGAATCTTAAATTAAGTATGATTAAGGAGGGTAGTCTGCCAGATTCAGCAGTTAATGAATTTTCTGTAGGCTCGTCTGATACGACACAGAATTTGAGATAGTCCCACAGTTTAATGAAAAAGATCCAGACATTTTCTTCACACTGTTTGAGCGTGTTGCGGAAGCCAGGCTCTGGTCTGACACTGAACGTACACTCTTGCTCTCTTGTGTTTTAACTGGGCGGGCACAAGAGGCGTATTCTTCTTTAAATAATGAAGATTGTAAATACTATGCGAAGGTGAAAGAGGCAGTATTAAAATCTTACGAGCTTGTGCCAGAGGCTTACCGTGTACGTGTAAAAAGGAAACTGAGCAGACGCATTTGGAGTTCATGCGTCATCTGAATAAACACTTTACTCGTTGGTGTTCTGCCCAAGGAGTAAGCACTTTCCGTGAGCTGTCCAATTGTTTTGGAACAGTTTAAAAATTCAGTACCTGATCGAGTGGTGACATTCATTAATGAACATGCTGTTCAGTCTGTTGAGGAGGCTGCAAGGTTGGCTGATGATTTTGTATTAACCCATACTGTTTTTTTTTTTTCTGAACGGCATACTTCTGATGCGAGTTTTAGGCAAACTATTTGGTCTCGTTCTCCTACGTTTAATGGTAGCTCAGATTTTGAATTGGTGTGCAATTATTGTAGAGAAAGGGGTCATTGGAAGAGAGACTGTTCCTTTTGCTGGTGATGAGAAGCAATTGGAAACTCTAGAGAAGCTAAAGATGTTGGGTCCTAACGTGTCATTTTCCCCTTTTATCACAGAAGGTTCGGTGTCTCTTGCAGGCTGTAATGAGTGTGTTCCAGTGAAGATCCTACAAGATACTGCATCAATTGAGTCCTTTATATTGCAATCTGAGTTGCCTTTTTCTCAGGAATCAGATACGAAAGTCTGTGTGTTGGTACAGGGAATGGGTCTTAACGTCTTGTCTGTTCCTGTCTACAAAGTTACCCTAAGATCT
Source organism: Alosa alosa (assembly GCF_017589495.1). Taxonomy (NCBI): domain Eukaryota; kingdom Metazoa; phylum Chordata; class Actinopteri; order Clupeiformes; family Clupeidae; genus Alosa; species Alosa alosa. Next base: position 16,428,925 of record NC_063204.1, read on the forward strand.
GATTTGGTGCAGGGAGAAGTTGTGCTTGGGGTACGGCCAGCTTTGCCTGTTGCGGGGGTGCAGGTGATTTTGGGTAACGGACTTGCAGGTGAACGTGTGTGGGGTTCATCGTCTTTTCCTGTGGTTTCTACTCAGGGTCCTGCTGGTCTAGACCAGGATGTAGTGCCTGATGTTGGGAATGCAGTGGGCATGGTAACATGTGCCACAAACAGCACTGCTAAAGCTGATGATATGAAGGAGTCTGAGTCGACATCTAGTGTGTTGCCTGTGCCTGACCGTGCTAATTTGCCCTCTCTTTTGTCTGATTTTGGCAAGGAACAAAAACATTTGCCTTTGTTAGAAAAGTTCACCCCTGGTTTTTCTGGTGTTGGTGCGCATTGTGATTTTGTGAAGAGTGCGCAAGTCGGTTCCACATGGAGAACAATCGGTTGGACCACAAAAGGTTCAAGTCGTTGTGCCTACTAGGTATCGTAATTTTGTGCTCCAGGTTTCACATGAACAGTGTGGACACCTGGCTGCACGAAAAACTCGAGTTCTTTCACACAGGAGATTTAAAGTTAGATATCGCTGGCGGCAACGCAGCAACTGTTTCAACAGAGGTAGTAGTTTGCCTACAGTTGGTGGAGAGGAGGAGAGCTTTGCACCGGGCGAAGGGGTGTGGCGTAGTCAGTTGAAAATTATACCTACTCAGGGTTGTTCGTTTTTTGTCATCACACTGTCTTGTTATTGAGCACATCAAGGGGTCAGAAGATAAGGTTGCACTGTCCTATTCGTTTGGTAATGGGTGATGGGTATTCTGTCTCCATCTTGTTCCTTGTTGTGCATTAATGTCTGGTGATGGGGTTTTTAGTATGGTTCTGTTCATTCTCATCTTTGTCTGTGCACTAATGTTGTTCTTTTGCTTCCTGTAAAATGTGTGAGGCTGGGGTTTGGACTGTGCAGGGTTCCATGCGGGACCCCTGTTCCATGGGGGAGGGTGTGACGAGTACATGGCGTCCTCATCAGCTTGGCCTGCTCATCTGCACCTTTAATTGGTTAATTGTTAGGACACCTGGTGTCCAGGGTGTCTTTAAAATGTACCCTGATGCATTGTGGGTTAGAGAGCGGGCGTAGGGTTGTTGGTGGCAGCAGCAGACCTGAGTCTGGGTTTTGTTAGGTTTTGATATTTCTTTTCTTTAAATTTATTTAGCACGACTACATTTACTCAGTGCATCCATACATTGCCTACACCACTGACTTTACTGACATATTCAGGGTTTTCTAATTATTTTGGGTTGGTTATGTTAAACGCTCTCAATAAATTATTGTTGAATCTTCTCTGCGGTGTGGCGTTTGCCCTTGTTTTTGTCTCGTCCTCGAGCCAGGACGTTACACTGCCACTAGGGTGCATCTAGATTTCGAGTCTAGCTGAACATATCCCTAGTTACCAAAACTTGAAGCTGAAGTGGTCTCTTATTTTCATTTTCATAAATTCAGACAGTGCTGCCAAGCTGCCAACCCGGGGCCGATTGCATGCCCACCTTTCCCAGATAAATTCAACAATGAACTCGCTGTTAGATAGCGCTAGATCCTATATGGCTACAGTTGCCTATCAATCAGATTCTCGTCCCAACCGTATGCGTGTTCATTGTCCACAATTTTGAATCTCATAAACTCGGAGTCTCCTCAATTAGAAAGATGTTAGCGTGCATTCAATTTCATGCCAGGCTAGATGACCCTTATTTCTCGAGCCTGTTTTCTGTACCTTCCATACGGTTGCTACTTAAAGGTCTAGCTAAAACCACTAAAACAGTCCCAGATAAATTATAACATATTACTCCCCTCATTCTTCACACTTTGGTGTCTAAAAGGGTCATTCTCACCTTATATTGATATACTGTTTTTCTCATGGCTTTTTACAGCTTCATGCGCTCAGGGGAATTGTACAGTTAGGGTTATGGATTTGGCAGACACTTTTGTCCAAAGCGACTTACAAACAAGAAACAATACAATAGTTCAAAATGTTGGTAAGATTACATTAAGGAAAATAGCAATAATAAACAATAATGTCAATGCAATATCAATGATCAATAGCCTACTGAAAATAAGCAAATAACCATAACGCTGTTTAATGCAGTTATTGAAAGTTATCGAGGCTATGGTTCTTTTCTGCCTTTCTTTCATAGATGGTAGAAATACCACAGTTTGTTTTTTGCACTATTTATGGCATTTAATGATGAATGAAATTCATATCACGATTTAATTTAAATTGAAAACAACAGTCTATAAATTAATGTATCTAATGTGTTATCACCAGCATTTTCAATAATAATAATAATAATAATACATTTCTATTTTTTCTGAAACTGCAAAATATCAACAGTGAACGCTTGCGCCGGAACACGCCCCGTCTTTTCGCTGAACCACCCCCGTGGGCGCAATCGAATTCCCTAATTTACAGGCATGTACCTGTGGAGGGAAAATTCCAATATGCGCTGACTGCAAAATAGGAAAGACAAAAGCGCGAGTATACAAAGTCAATTGCGCTGGGACGCAAGATAGAGCCCTAAAGCTGTTATGTCAAGGTAAACCAAACAGCACATGCAAATAAAATAATAATTGTGCAACCCAAACAAAGAAAACATGCACCACAAAAACCGAAATAGTCTCCCCATATGACATATGGTCAGTTGTTTTATTTACAACCTTTGAAAGTCCATCTGCCCCTTTTGTTTCTAATATGCATAATTGTTCAATTATTATTATTACAGTGATTATTATAATTTGATATATGTCATATAAAGTATTATAATGAGCATTAGAGAGCTGTCATACTAGCCAACTAAAAATGTGCGAATGCCAAAGATGATCTGGCACATTGATATGTGTACCTATGTACTATGAATGCGGTATTTAGAGGAATGATTCAAAAGATCTCTTATAGTTGCAGACATCACTCACACAGAGGTAAGGAACATGTTCAAGATCCTTCTGTGTCCTTAAAATGCCTCAGAGGCAACACATGAAGAGGCTGAAGACCACCTTACTGCATGGCAGCACATGTAATGTTAATGAAATCAGAGTGAGTCAATCGATGATGACTTGCTCCTTCTCTTTTCTCACCATGTATTTTTGGCTGCTGGTCAGATGTGGGTCTTTCTTTCTTCCTTTCTATCCTTCCTTGCCCCCCATTGCCACTACCTGCCCTGAGGTTGAAAGTTTATTCTGGAGTCCTACATGCAGTTCTGAGTGGTAAAATGCACTCTGGAGATTACCCGAGTGAGGCAAATAGGAGTGCATCAGCCGGGGTGAACCACAGGTTGTGTCAGCCTGCGGCCACACACACACACTAAGATGGGTACAGCGTGAACATTTTCAACACAGCTAACCAATTTCCTCCAGCATCTCTTTCTTTCTACCTCTTGTTCATTTGTGCCTCCGTTCCCAAGAAGAAAAACAACACAAGGACCAACACCAGCAGCACAGAAGAGGGAAACATATATTTTACTTTTTTTCTTTTCACTCTCCATCTAGTGTTTATGTGTTTTTGGGACTTGTATAATTAGGCTGGTCTGGGTGTTGGAGGCTGGCAGCTTAGCCCAGGTGTTAATTCTGCGACTCATGCTGATACTGTCAGTCACCCCTGTCACCCGGATGACAATTACATTGCTCAGAGGCACAGCCGGATTGGTTGATTGGCAGGGTTATTTCCGAGGCAATTATTCTGATTTTGATTGTGTCAGTCATTTGTCTGTAGTTACACATGCCATGAAACACAATTTGTTATGTATGTGTTTCCCCCAATCCATACCCAGATATTTCAAAGGAGGGATTATTATGTAAAATTGTTCCATATTCTGGTAAGGTAACTTTCCACAACATAATGAATGCTCCAATCTCATCAGATATTACTTGCTGACATGTTTTGCTGAATGTTGCATGCAGTTGGGCCTGCTGCTCTCGCATATGTGTGTCCCGTTTGCCAGTTTCACAGATTGCATGCTACATGCCTCTGCAACAAACAAGCATGTAACAGTATTGCAGACTTCTATCTAACACATTAACAGTTTTAGTTTGAGTCATTCTGAAAATCTCATTTAGGTGATATATTTGTTTATCAGACTGTAGTTTATGAGAGATTTGACAAAACTGGAGCTAAAATTTCTACTTTGCAAATATGACTAGTTTGTACAATATTTGTATGATTATGTTTGTACTTTGCACATTTTTTGTGTGTCTTGGATGGGACTGAAATGACCTTATAATTTTATTTCATGCCAAAGACAACTGTGCATGCACTTTTGAACCAACACAGTATCCATGGCAACAGAGATGCTTGCTGCTTAGATGGAGGTTATGATGGAGGTTGAGTGCTGGGATTGTTCACTTAATAGAAATCAATGAAAATAATATTCGAAACGACACCACAATCTACTGAATATTATGTTCTCGGAAAACAGACATCAGTCATTGAAAGAACCTATTTACATTTCTCTATTGCAACAACCAAAGAACAAGTAAAGGTTTTGCTCTTTTGATCAGCAATTTAAACCTTTAAAAGAAATATATTGGGCCTGAATCATGTTTAGCATGGAGGGTGAAGTGGATGTTTTGAAAACACTGCATTAGTTGTTCTCAATATTTTGTCATTCACTTTTTGTTCTCTGGAGATATTTGAATAAATGATGAAAAGAACATGATATAATACACAGTATACTGTGTCTGGGGGAAAAACTTAATTTATGATATAAACAGCTTTAGACACAAGGGACAAGGTGGGCAATACATGCCTTGGCTATTACCGGGATATTGGCAACAGGCATCAAAAACAGTTTCTAAATAAATTTGACACTTGATTAATTCAAAATGAGAATCAGAAATCTTTAATTAGTCTAGGAATTTCGTTAGGTGCAGTTTTCCTTAGTATTTGATGGGGTAGTTGCTTGCTATGCATGTTAAAAGCACGGCACACTGACAGGCACGGCAGGCTGGGGGCCCTCCTCTCCACATCTGGAGGACTCGGCAGACGTGCGGTCCACACCAGAGAACCTCAAAGTGTAGTCAGCATGACCTGCTGTCCAGGGGTCTGCATGCACACACACACACAAACTCTCACTCTTTCTCTCTCTCTCTCTCACACACACACACACACACACACACACACACACACACACACACACACACACACACACAACCTCTTGCATCTTTCTTGATGATAAACATCCAGAAATGGGAATTGGAAAACACATCAGTGCCTTATGGCAAGAGGAGCCATGCTGTGGAACGCCCTAAAAGATACTGTACTTTGCCTTAGTTTTCCTTTTTGTATTTCACCTCACATACATGAGTCGTACCAGACAAAAATGATACCCAGTGCATACTTTTATATGCATGCAGACATACAGAAAGAAATACAAATACTGTAGGTACAGTAGATAGTGGCATACTATCTGGTCATTAGTGAATAGTTCCTGTAGAAAAAATGTGATTTGATGCTCCTCATGCTGCAGTTAAAATAGATTATACTTTGTGGACTGGTATTACTTTCTCCCCATCTGTTGAGGACTTCTCCTGGAGTTCTTTGTGTTTTGGTGAAGGTCTCTTCAAAAATAATATACTTATGAAACTCTACATACAGTAGTGAATGCCCAGAGGCCTAATTTTACTGACTGAAACAAGTGTGCAGAATTTCATACAGCAACACCCCCCCCCCAACCCACCTCCCAAAAAAAGCCACTCTCTCCTCACTCCAGGCAGCAGGCCATTTTTAAAAGCGAACCAATTAGTGGGATAGTACTCCGTCTGTCAAGTGGACGAGAAGTGAACCAGTGAACCTCCAGCCACCGAAGCATTTGGGATGAAGGGGGTCTGCGCACTTCACTGAAAAGGGCCAACGTCTCAGGGGGTGATAGCACAAGGACATGAAAGCACATCAAGCTCCTCAGCCAGCCGCACGTCAAAAACCCATGAAGCTTAAGCCAACCCATCCCGACCAATAAGAAAGGCCACTTAGTGACAAATCTCTTAAATGAGCTTCACATTTATAAATGGATGAATGAATATGAACATTTGTAATTAGATGCTACTTAGCAGCTTTTTTTTTCTTTCTGTGTGGTTGGCTCCTCTCTCTTTACTTTCACTTGGAGTGATCGTAAGGGACTGTTTTGGACTGGGTAAGGCAGAATCATTTTAGGTGTCAAAAAATTCCTCCTTGGTCTGCACCCCATGGAAACTCAACACTGTGTGGAATTACAATAGTTTCCCACAAAGGGAATGGTTAATTGGATGGTAATTAATGGCATAGGCGAATGATAAATACCTTTGTGCGCAAGAGGCAGACTGTTTTTTCCCTCTCTGTCTCCCTCCCTCCTCTTTTCTTGTCAAGGACAAGGGAGTGAGAGCAAAGAGAAGAAAACTTGGAGACACCTTACCCTTCTCTCGATCCTGACAGTTAATCCTACGCACCCCTACCCCCAACAAAACACCCCTCCCCAAACAGCCACTCACCCACACAGGCAAACATATGCACACATCCTCTCTCTCCTCTCTCTCTCTCTCTCTCTCTTGCACACATGCACACACACACATACACTCTCTTACACACATACACACACTAACCCCCTGCATCTTCCTCCTCCAAAAAGCCCCTCCATTCGCCCTCATCACCGCCTTCTCATCTCTACTTTGTTTCCATGGAAACACAAGGATGAAAAAAAGAATTACTTGTAGATTGAATGAAAGATTTGAAGTACACCCCCTCCAAAAAAAGTGTTGCAAGCTCTTTGAATTGTGCTCCTCGAATTCATGTAGATGGGATTTTTAGAGAGCACTCTGATAGATTCGAGGCACATCTTTGTGCTAGTTTTTCTGTGTGCATCAGACACAATGTGTACATCACACAACTGTCATTCCTCTCTTGATTAATTTGTCTGTGCCTTTCCATTGCTTTCCCAGTAATATGATTTGGCAAGTAATAACAAGCCTTTGTATACCATGAATTATATGTCAGCTGGGTTCTCCGACTGACTTATTGTGGGTTGAGGTCGGCTCATCTGTTGCAGTGCAGTCTGTCTCGGTGCACCTCCAATACACAGTGATAGCACCTTTGAGCAGACTTGGTACAGATGAGTAAGCACATGACAAGCAGGCAGAGTGACATCAGAGGCAGGTAGAGAACCTCTCCTGCATAGCAGCCACCGGGAGAAAAACAGTGTGTCTCCTTTACAGATGGGCGAGCCCTGAAGGAGATTAAGCCTGTGTAGCTTTTTCCGCAACACGGACACACATGGAACATTCGAGTCTCCGGGGATCTGAGAACATGGGTACTGGCTGGAGGGAAAGGCACGCACATATTACCAAACCACTCAGACTGCTGGCTAGCCCCCCCCCCCTGTCCATCTCCAATAAAGCACACAGCACCCACGCGGGGTGGGCATTTGGAGGGCTACAGCTCGATATTTAGGGCAGTGCTGGCACTGAGAGAGGCATTCACTTCCAGAGGGCTACCAGAGGACAAACACTTGAGTTTGGAAGGATGGTAATGTTTAGAGGAACAGTTTACCGCCAGAGAAAGTCTCAACTTAGATATGCTCCACTAAGCTGATGGAAAGAAAAGCAGAGGAGTGGATATGAGGTATAACTGAATTAAAAGAGTAAAAAAAAGTCAACAAAAATTATCTCTTTACAAATATGTTAGCCACCAAAATGAGGCAGTGTATAAAAAACTATTGAACTGTTGAATTGTGTTTAGTTTTTCATTGAAAATTGTGCTCCAGAGTACAATCTACTGTACAATCTCTAAACAATGAAAATGAACTGAATAAAATGTACGGTATCTCTAAAGTAAAAATAATTGCCCCTCTCTTGCTTTCAATTTTTCAACATTCCCCTATGTCTTCAGCAAATCATTCACCATTTAACACCATTCTGTGTCCTACATCAATACTATGCCAATAGGCCTATGTAAGAGGGGTGGTTAATGACCATCTAAAATATAAAGGAAGGCAATATTAACATTCCAGCTATCTTCACCATCATTGGATTTATTAGCCCCTCACCTTCCCCTCCCCCCTGTTCTCATAGCAGATTTAACCAGCCAACCACTGAGCTGTGAGCTCTTTTCAACACTTCCACCTACCATTGCGGTCAAGCTTTTGCCAAAATCCCCCAGAGCCAAACACTCCACACACAGCTGCAAGCCACGCCTGCAGCATACCTCCACATCATGGACAGTGTCCTTCTTGCAATGGGAAGAAATAATTCACCTTTAGCGCCACACAACACCCCAAGACTACAAAGCCGTCAGTGCGCGGAGGTCAGGGTTCGTAAATATCCCCACACTTGTTAATGTGTCAGGGCTCTAATGTGCGGACAAACGGCACACCGGGGACTCATGGGAAAATAAAAATGGGTGGCCAGGACACGGCCGGCCGCATCGTTATTTTTTACACGTCTTTACGACTCAATTTAGCTGCGTGGAAATAAAACAGGCTGGTGTCAAAAGCCCCTGGGCCCGGATGAGTTAGAGCACTCTGGAGTCAGTGATCACTGCGTGAGACTCAGGGGGGAGCCAGAGTGTGTGTGTGTGTGTGTATGTGTGTGTGTGTGTGACTTGTGATAAGTGGATCTGTGTTTGTGTGTATGTCAAGGTCTCGACTGATGTGTGTGTGTGCGGTCATGCACGTGCATGTGTGTGAGTCTGTGTGTGTTGTGTGTGTGTGCGTGCGTGTGTGTGTGTGCACGCATGCATTGGTGTCGTACGGTGAGTTGACATGATTTGATGTGATATGTGTGTGCGCGCGTGCGTGTGTGTGTTGCTGTCGGGATTTTGGCAGGAGCCTTCTGAAGACAGGGGCTGCTAATGAACAGGCTTATTCTGATGAGTGCGTTTAACCTTGGTCCCAGTCCTGAAGTGCAAATGCCCCGCTGTGCTGAGAGGTGGAGAGAGAGCCGGCGGCCCAATCCCAATAGTCTCACACAGTTCTCGTCCTCTCATCTCTCCTCTCCTCTGTTCTGTTCATCCTTATTAACGAAGGCAGGAGGAGTTGAACGTTACATATTGCCTTCGCTCATCTTCAGCCAGACGCAGGATGAAAGAAAGGGGATGCCAAGGAGGCGGATGCGCTTCTGTGCAGCGAGAACTGCAGTGCTGGTTTGTACTGGTTTGCAATTGAGTCAAACTGCGGATTAGTATTTGACAGTGGGTGCAATCGTGTGTTTATGAAATCAAAAGGGTCTGTGTGTGTGTGTGTTTGTGTGTGTGTGTGCATGTGTCTGTTGTGTGTGTGTGTGAACATGGGCAGTTTTCCCTCTCTCCCTCCTCATTATCCCACCACTCTCAATTAAAACTCACATTTTAAATGCAAATGAACGCCTTTTAAAAATATGTTTCCCTTTTAATTTGCCTGCCTTTATATTCCAGATGGGACACCCCTGCTTGGAATTGATTAGCCCCCCCGCCCTTCTCCTCCTCCTCCTCCCTCTCTCTATCATATAGCTAATGGCACAAGGTTGTCTTTGGAGAGGCTTTTTGCTGTTATTCAACCCTTATTGGACTGCAGTCTCAGCCCCAGCCTGTAATTAAAATTCTGTTCAGCATGACAACGCTGTTTCATGCCTCATTTTTTCACACGCCTGGTGAATACCCAATCAGAGTGTCCAACACAATAAGCCAATGCACTCGGAGACTGGCGGAGTACTATACACTAGCTTCTCACTTTAGCACAATAGAGTGCATCGAGTGCATGGCCAGAAGCACAGCAGACGCGCAGCCTGATATGTGGGGGTGCTGCCGTGTGGAGATGTACAGCATGCTGCTGTGAGACCTAGCTTTATGTGAGAATGTGTTTGTGTGTGTGTGATGCTTTATGTGAGAATGTGTTTGTGTGTGTGTGATGCTTTATGTGAGAATGTGTTGGTGTGTGTGTGATGCTTTATGTGAGAATGTGTTTGTGTGTGTGTGAGAGAGAGAGAGAGAGAGCTATACTGTTTACATGCCTGCAGGGTGAGACTCCTGGGACCAGGTCCACCAGGCTTCTCTATTAATGTCACTTTCTTACCAGCGCGTCGGCCTCCCTTGAATCGCATATGTGTCAGTCTCACTGGCCCTCTACATTAGCAGGGCACAGCCCCTGCGCGTGTGACCTGAGCATGGGTGAATCTTTACGCGTCCGTCAAAAAAGCATCCTGGTGATCTGGTTTCCGAGCAGGGATGAGAATTATTGCTCATGACAACGTTCACAATCCCTCTTTTCTCCCCTTCTCGCTGTCTCTCCTCTCCTCACCACCCCCACCCCCGACACACGCTGAGATTATATTACCCTGTGATATTCTAGCAGTGTGTATTAAATATGCATGAACCCGGGAGATGAAATTAATTTTGGGAATGCTCTCTTTGAATGTTCAAATATGCCTTCATGATCGGGCTTTGCATCAAACCCTGAATTCCTAATTTCATTTAAGGATGCTGGGGTGGTGTAGAGCAACAGTATGCCCTTTAAGTATCAGCCATGGCCAGAAGGGCGTTTGTGGGGAAAGAACTGATTCTGCAGTGTGCTCAATATCGTTCACTTTTTGCTGCTTTAGGAATACTTAGTACTGTTTTGCACATACAAAGAATTTAGTGGAAATGCATATTCAATCAGTTAAATCAATTTTAGACAGAAATGCTCTGCAATGCAATATGTTCTGTATTTTTTGGCAATGGCTTTAAATAGAAAAAAAAATATCTGTAGACTATATAGACAAAAGTATTGCTATGACTGCCATTACATCCACAGAAAAGTCAATGTCACCACATTCTAAATACACAGGTATTAATATGGAGTTTGTCCCCACTTTGAAGAAGTAACAGCTTCCGCTCTTTTGGGAAGGATTTCCACAATATTTTAGAACTGTGGAATATTTGTGAGGCACTGATGTTGGTTAAGAACGCCTGGCTCGCAATGCCTGTTCTAGTTCATTCCAAAGGCGTTTCATGATGTAGAGAACCCTGTTCTCTCTGTGACAGTCAAGTTCTTCCATACCAAAATCACTTGAGCATGTATATATAGACCTTGATTTGTGCACTGTGCATTGTCATGCTGGTGGAGACATAATGTAATAAGGGTTGTTGCTTAGGGGTTGGGTTAGTCAAGGGAACTTTTTGTAGCTTTTGTAGACCAAGACAATGTGGACAATTATATGTTTCTTTATATGCTTTTTTGGAACAGTTCCGGGAAGCCCTTTTCGGTTCCAGCATGACTGTACCCCAGTTCACAAAGCAAGGTCCATTAAGACATCAGTGAGCGAGTTTAGTGTAAAAGAACTGACCCACAGAGAGCAGGTTTCTTTATACAATTAAACACCATTGGGATACAGGATAGAGGAGAGATTATGACCCAGGCCTTCTAATCCAATATTAATGCCAGACTTCACAAATACTTTTTAGAATGACTGGGCAAAAACAAAAAATCACAGACACTCAAACATTTTGAAATCCTTTTCAAATGAGTGGAAGCTGTTGCAGCTACAAAGAGGGGGCCAACTCCAATACCAATAGATTTAGACAGGGATGTCAAGTTCCTGTGGGTGTACTGGCAGGCATCCCAATACCTTTGTCTATGTAGTGTATGTGCATATGTTCTTCAGCATAGTCTTCTTAACAAAGCCATAGCGTTGGCATCTTTGTCATTTAAAAATAACTTCAGACCTACAGTATGCATTGAACCCGACACATGCCCTCATTCCACACATGCCTCTCAGTCTCTGTCTTTGTGTTGAGTGCAATGAGTCTTTTGTTTGCTCGTGTCAATGATATCTCACTTAAGGCTGTAACATGCCCCAGTGTGTCAATCAAACTGTATCTCCTGATTGTGTGCTCCATGTTGCAACACGAAAGACATAAAATGAAAAAGATAGGATAACGGAATGTGTGTGCCTACACATGAATATGGCCTTTGCAACATACCTAAACAATGATCTGTCAAGTCATGTTTCAGTCTTTACTGCATTCCTCTACTTGTGTAACTTCCTCTACTCCTTTTAAATCTGTGATAAGTTTGGCATCTTCTACACATTTATTAATAGTTGTATCATTATTATTTCTTGCAGCAACATCTACACTTGAAGACTTCTGACGCTGTAACTATGCGACAACACCACTGTTACCATACCATACCGTACAGTAATCTACATGTTGCCTTGCACCTCTTAGGATGTTGCACCAATGTCCCCCGCTGTCCTGACACCCCTGGCAAGGAGACACTTCATGTAGGTCACACATAACATCTCCACGGGGACAGAATCCCACACGGTGGCCGCCACATGCCGTTGACAGCAGCGATGGCTCTCTCTCCCGCCGTCTCGCCAAGGCGCATCAGCATAATTACATTTTTCATGAGTCGATGTGGAGCCACGCAGTCTGAGGGATTGGTCACATGGGTCTTTAAAGGCAGATAACCCAACCGCTACATGGGAAGATCATTTGAAAGTGAGGGCGGGTGCATCAGTTGGTAATTATTAGAACGCCCCACCACCCTCAGCCCCCCACGCACACACATCCAGCCATCCATCCTCCTACTCATCTAGCATCGTCACATTAGCCTGATAACTGTGGGGCATTACTGGCACCTTGTTTGTTGAGGGTCAATAACAAGCACGAGAAGGATGTGTTGACCTGCTGCTGGGCGACCCTGGGGTCCTTATCAAGTAAAGTGGTTTTTGATTAGTGTTAATGGGGATCCATAATGGTCTTTGGCTGGGTCGCAGCCGGTCGTGCTTCAAGTCATGTAAGCGCCAACACGCCAAAACCATCCCCCCTATCACTTCCTGTGTTGTGTTGCTGTTGTTCTTTGTTGTTGTGAATGCACTTGCACTCATTATCACTATTCACAAGGGCACAAAAGTCACATGTTGTCCCCGAGCATGTGTGTGCACGAAGCGCTTATGTGTGTTATGATGTCATAAATCTGACACATGAATCTGCCTGTGACTGCAGAGCAAATCATCCAAAGAATGCATCTTTACAACAAAGCACAGAGGCAAAGGCAAACAGGCCATGCATGGTCTTGCGCTGCAGAAGTTGCAGAGTGTGGGTGGAATGACGATTTTTTTTGTCCCCGTCTGGTTCATCACTCAAAGCTATGTCCATTCCGGAAACAGTGTCAATGCACTGACAGATGCCCTGAACCGCCTGACACAGAGACGCACATCTCCCAAACCCATGCACCCATCCTACACACCCACACACCCACACACACACACATACTCCCCCTTCAAGAAAGGGCTTGGCATCTGCTGCAGTCTGCAGCCGTGCATGCTAATACAGGGCTAATGTTATTCTTATGAACTGCCAGGGACTTGCCATGTTAGCCAGCACTCTGTCAAATTAATGTCAGATTCTCGAGTGCCGCAGCTTCCTCCTGCTTCTGCCAGTAGCAGACTGCAGCAAGTTCCTCTCCGGCAACACCACAGCAGGGAACTCCAACCCTCCCCAAAGATGAAAGCGCAACAAGAAAGAGAGAGAAAAAAATAATGTCCAGGCCTATTCCTCATCCACTCTAGTTTGGGAAGGAGAGGGGGGAAAGTGGAGTGGAGATGAGACTGTCTTTGAAAATGTCAGAGTTGTAATGCATGAATCAAAACAAAATGGAAGACAGTAATCCCAGTGACCATTTTTCTTGCTCTGTCGTTTGTGTGACGCTACCAAAGGGCAGTTGCCAAGAAGGCACAAGGATTACAAGCTTGACTTGGGTCAATATTATTATGTCTGGTGGTAAGAAATGTCAAATATACTGATGTCCGGATGTTGCCAGTGACACAAACTTGGGACGATGGATCTAAAAGGAATTCAATTTCACAAGTGAATATGTTCCATTCAGCACTTTATCTTAAGGGGACAGTTAAGCTACAGGTGAAAGGCTGGTCATCATCCTCTCCTGTCAAAGTGGTATTGTGTGTGTGTGTATGTAAGTGTGTGTGTGTGTGTGTGTGTGTGTGTGTGTGTGTGCGTGTCCGTGTCCGTGTCCGTGTTTGTGTGTGTGTGCGTGTGTGTGTGTGTGTGACAAAAGGATGATGTCCAACTAGCTCTTCTCCATACAACAGCAATGGATGTTGGCAGCCTTTTTCATTAAATGAATATAAAAGCAATCCATTTGACAAGTGGCCGATACCCCAAGTTCTTGGAAGAAATCACACGGCTTTGACAGCCATTGAGATGTTGGTGAGGTTCCTGTTAACAGAATGAAATAAAAGTCCTATATTTCTACACTGCTTTTTATACTCTATTTTATTTCTATTCTATTTGTTGAAACCCTTACACATATTGTTGATTTCACCATCTATACTTGTAAAGCTGTTGTTTCAGTGAAACTATTTTAGGATATTCAGTCAGCTTCAAAAAAGATGGCCTCAGAAAAGCACTTATATGCTCATTTTTGGAGATTCAGAGATGCATCCACTGTCCACTATCTTTGTAGGGAAAATCGCAAATATTCAAATAAGGGATACATTTCCCTTTCCACAAGAATAAAAATCAAAATTGCTGTAATGGTAGACCTGTGGGGAGTATTGCACTGTAAGACTCATTTACCATCATGGCCTTGCCTCCTGGTCTTTGTGGGCAGGTAAAGGGGGCTTAAGTCAATCACAAACTAAAAGGAAGGGTGGCCAGAAAACTTAATATGCAGCAGTAATACAAGGCAACTCTCTCCTTACAATTTGCAGATTAAGTAAGATGTGCATCGAGACACCTGGCTTCGTTTCCCCCCACTGTTTCTCATGGCAGTGCCTCACTTGTGCTTCCTTAAACCTGCTTATGGTGGGTGCTGGTCAGTCAATACCTTGTCTTTAACCAATGTTACAGTTAATGGAGTCACTGCTCTACACATGTTCAATTAGTCTCCAAGCCATGTAGAAGGGAAATCAGCCTGGATTGGAGTTTGCGTGACTACCGGCTGTTTTTCTTTTGTACAGCACTCGCTCAAACTTATTACTCTCGTTTATTTTTGCATGGATTTATTCCTTCATAAATATTCATCCTGGTCTATATGTCAAACACACACACTCACTCACAGCATATATTGGAAAGCGAAATATTGCTTTTTTAATAACACAGTCCGAGATTTATTGGCTCTCGTTACTATTGTTATCGCAGTGGCTTTCAAGTAATCTATTTTAGCCACTGTGGGTATTTTTCTGTTTACAACATTGGAATTTCATCCAGTATCATACATCACACTCACCATGCCACGTGTGTTAAGAATCAGGGACTAAAATCTGCCTGGCGAAGCATTCCCTGAGAGGCTCCTGAAATTAAAGTCTGTTTAATCTAAATAGGCTATTTGCTGGGTCATTTGCATGGCTTAGCCCTGACATGTAATTGGGGACCACGTTTTGGAGGGAGTGACATGCTGAATGGGTATGAGGTGTGGAGGTAAACACACACACACACACACACACACACTTATAAACAACATACCTAACACACACACTTTAATGTAACCAGTTGTCCATCATTTAAAGGCTTTTAATAAATCCACTGAGATTAGAGTTGTGCATGAGATTGAGAGAGAGGGAGAGGGGGAGAGAAAGAGAGAAAGAGAGAAAGAAATGAAATGGTAATTGCTATTGATTACCTATGCGTGCATATGACCCCCACAGGCTCATTCTGCATTCTTAAATCAAAGCAAATGATTGGGTTTGCTAATTTTGTGCTTTGGGAAGCAGGCTGAAGGCCAACACCTTGAGCCTTGAGTGCAGACAGAAAGACAGAGAGAAAGAGAGAAAGAGAGAGAGAGAGAGAGAAAGAGCAGTATCTAATTCTTACTAACGCATTGCTTACTGGTCATTAATTCTGATCCCCCTCACGGTGACAATGGAAAAGTGTACTTTGTCGCATTTCTCTTCTCTGCTTACAAGAGAGTGTGTTGGCTTAAGCAAGTCTACCCACCTGCACACACACACACAGAAAGCAGACATTCACCAAACTGCTCAGGACTCAGGACGGATTGTTAAGAAAATCCATTTAGGTGTGAAATAGCAGTCCAATTATACACACAGGCCCACTGAGATACACACCCACATCTGACTGGACCCCAGGGAAATTGAAATCCCCTTTCAGAATGACAGAATACACCTTTATAATTAAAACTTTAGATGTCCTACAATATATATGTACACACACACACATATGCAGGGAAAATGATACACACACAGACACATTCACACATTTCTACATCCATATCTGTAATAAATATAAGAATGAGGAGCTGAGGCCATTTTTGACAGCGTCCCTACATGGACAGTCGAATTCGACTGCATGTCGCACAGCCCAGTTATATGCCACAACAGTGCTGTAGTGCCCTCTACTGACAGTTCTAGGAGATTACCACTGATTATGTGACAGTACAGGGTTTTCCATGACATTTTATTTATGGACTCCCAGATGTAGAATGCTTCATGATTTGTAACAACTCTGCTTTACATGATCCCATGCTGAGATAATGTGCAGCTAAGGACTAAAACTAGTGTTTGAACTTTCTTGTATTATGTGATCTGGCCTTGCTGTTTATATGACCACCATAGAATAAGTCGAGGAGTCCATTAAAAATAACAGACAGTCATTCAGTCATGTGCACATGATTTATTATTCAAGGAAACAAACGACTCAACGTTTATCTTTTTTTAAGATGATGAAACACTTTCACACATCGAACTGTGCTTTTGTATGGGAAAGCATGGCATCAATCTCATAGGAACAGTTAAATATGGTGAACTTCAATTCCAGACAGGTGGAACTATATCATCTATCCTCTTACGAGAAAGTGCAGTTTATGGATTTGACATATATATGTATGTGTCATTTCCATGGCAGCAGGATGGGAGAACAGACAATAAGCGCAAATAACACTCGACTCACCTAAGACTGGCCACTAGCATTCGCCTACAATAAATGTTGACGAAAAAAAAGAAGGGTGACATTTTACAAGGTGACAAAATGACAAGAGTTGGGTTACGGTACACTAATCGAACACATCGTCTGCCTCATGGCAAACACGCCGCCCTCCTCCTCCATCTGCCCTCCGACCGGTGAACTCTGACCCCTGCAGTGCAGGCGGGCTCAGAGGGTAGAGGCGTCCAGATCTTTGGGTCGGTTGCGGACCACATGCTCCAGCTGGCCTGAGTCGGAGACGTCGTAGCTGGTCTTGTACTTGGCCAGGATCTTCATGAGTGGCCGCAGCTTCAGCCACCACTGCTCTTTAGGGATCCGATGGCTGCACAGGAGAGGAGAGAGAGAGAACCGTGAGGACAGCCGTGCAATACTGGACCAATGCAGTAACAAATATCTGATGCAGGAGATTTACTGAAAACATATTAGAAACCAATAAGCTAAGAGGCAAAATGGTGAACATTCCGAGTACATGGCTTTTTGACTGTTGTGACATGAACATCAATATCAGTCTGAGGAGCAAACAATGATTATAATCTTTTCCAGTCTTTTTCTGTCATTGAGGGGATTCTTTTGGAGCTCAATTCAGAAATGCTTTTTACCATAAAGATTTTTTAGTTAATTCCAGCTTTTCACATTAGTTCCCATTGATAAGTGTTAAATAAATTGAGAATGAATATTCTTGTTGCGTTTTAGACAATCAGTAGTTTTTAGCATTCAGCAGACAGGCTTGATAAAAATCTGGAATGTTCTTGTAATATTCTTGGCACATTTTAGTATGTGTACACCTGCAGCAAGTAGTTAAGCTAGCCACAGTCATGGATTCTTGCTTCACAAAGAGCAAACAAATCCTGTTATTGCTTAATAAATCACTGTGACATTGCAAATAACAATGTTTCGACCCAGTGAATGTGTAATAAGAGAGATAGGCATACTTCAGGTGGGAGTGAAAAGATGTGGTTAGATATGCAGGTTTTGTTAGCTGTGTGGCTCTGGAGGAGCGAGTGGCGGGTGCCTTACACAGAGTCCGTCTCATCCTTGAGCTGCACCACGGGCTGGAAGATGAGTGCACGCCGCCGCATGCCCAGCAAACAGCACGAGTCCTCGGTGTTGGCAAACACTCTCCCTGGACGAGGGCGCGCACACACACACACACACACACACACACACACACACACACACACACACACACACACACACACAGACAAAGACATTTGATAAAAAATAGTACATAAATCAGTGAGTGATATATTATAATCATACAAATCTTACAAACACTTAACATTTAAACATATATTATTACTGCTGTCTTCTACATGAGTGAATAAAAGGTTAGCACAGTTAATAATGAGTTAAAAAATACCCCCTAAAAAGACTCTCACTAGAATAATATGAATGATATGCTACCTGTAGTACTGAGTAGGCCCCATAAAATTAACTGCATCTTAACTGTCAATTGCATTCACATACAGTGCAATTTATCTGTATGCAATGTTCGGGATTGCATTTAAGTGATTGTTTACTGTATCCAGATCAATACTGTCATCTTTAACTTAGTAATTACATTTCATCACTACAGTTAATTTTATTTGGGGGAATGCAAATGATCGATGTTTTAAGAAAGCCAAGTAAATGCTGAAATTAGTTACCTTCATCTGTCATCCCAAAGTATAGCAATAATATAAAAGCAGAGACAGAAAAAGTCTTTAACAGCAAAATCAACACTGTACATACAATTTACATGATTAGTTGCAACACTTTTTGCAAGCTTTTTTGAATGCATAGCTATGGTCTGATACATGCACAAACAAACAAAAAAACACAAACAAACACACACACACACACACACATGGCAGTAAAGTACACATTACAGTACATGTCTAAACACTTTACACAACCAATCTCTTGATGTCTTTTAGCACTTATTTTTGTCTGTTCATTTGTCCTACTGCTGTAGAAGTGAAAGGGTCCTAGTACCTTGCCTGTACGTCTCCTGCAGCTTCTTGGTGATCCACTGCATGGCCTTGGCAGATATCTTGGTCCCAAAGTTGCGGTCGAATGGAGATGGTGCACCTCCCTTTAGTGAGCGGACAGAAAGGTTTGTTATTCACTGCTGGAATGTCCTTGTTAGTCCAGACTGTTTCATTGGCCTCACTTAACCATGACCCACTGTACTACAATGGCAGACAGTCCCATGCAATTACTCAGTGGTGAATGCCAAGCATATGAAATGGCTTTGGATTGTTGCACATGAAGATTTATTACTTGAGTAGACTGATTTCCTCCAGTCACTTAAACCTCCAAGGATTTAAACTAGGGCTGTCAAAATAACACATTTCTATTAATCACAGAAAAAAATGTGTTAAAAAATGAATGCTGATTAATCACATTCCATAGTGACCTTTGACCCAGTGCAGTTCTAGCCACAGTGACTGTAGTGACTGAAGGAGGCAGACAAGAAAGCATTGCTTGGTCCAGTGAATGGAATATTTATGTTTAAATAATGCCCACATGGAACTGTTGACAGGAGCATCGTTCTCTGCAATTTCTGCAGTAAGGATTTTCTGTACCATAGGAGTTTGTCAAGTCTGAAATATAACCTCAACGCAAAGCAACCCAGAGGTATGAGCTAGCATACCCTTTGAAAATAATAGCCTAAATAAATAACGCAAGCAGCCAGTCTTGTCAAGCAACTCTGTAGGCGTTCAGACGCAAACTTAGCTACTCACTCTACCTATGACTAACTCATTGACAGGTACTGCAGGTACTAATACTCAGGGGCGTCGCTAGCTATTGAAAACATTCGGGGCTAGAGCCCAGAAGTTGGAGACCTTTTTGTCCGGGGGTTCGGGGGTTTCTCCCCCGAGAGATTTTGAAAATCGGGCTGATGAACATGCAATTTTAACCTACTTTGAGAATGAAAAGGAAGGGCAATTGTAGTGACTCACGTCACGGCATTCTGAATATTTTGATGTTTAAAGACCGTGTAAGGAGAACGTCTCTTCTGCCAAAGTGCACCACATACAACACCCAAAATATGACATTAAAATAGCCTGTAGAATAAACATCGTCATGCACCTCTGTCAAGTGCACAGGTGTGAGCGTTCGTCTCGGGATAAACATTTGGACGTCATCCCCTTCAATTAATGGGCTATGGGTGCCTTGAAAGCAATGGGTTGTGTATCACGAACTTTTGCCCCCCCCAAAAAAATTCCATTCTGTCAAAATCAAGCCCAACATGCATTGCTTGGAAGCCCCCTCAAACGAGGTCAGGTTTACTATATTTACTGCGCATGTGATTCAATAGTAAATCACGATATATTGAAACTGCAGCTGATCGAAATGTCCTCCTGGGTTGCAGGGGATGATGACACACTGTTAGTTTCCACTTCTTGTCCCTGCTCTGCCCTTTTTTTCTCTACAGAAACTTCTAATATCCATTTGTCCTTCTGTACACTTATTTCGCTAAGGCTAGTTAGTAGAAGAACGAAACAGCAATGCGTAATAGCGTAGAGGAGAATTGAAATTGCAACATTTTGCAACAAATGATTCTAAACCTGCCCACGTCAGATTTTCTTGCGCTGCTGTTAATGCACACAGTGGACACAAAACACAAAAGTCTCTTCTACGGGGCTATTTATTTCATTCACGATTAGAGTTTTTGTTGTTGTTGTTGTTGTTGACGGCCCATAGATCCGGGGCTATCCCCAGAGGATCCGGGGCTATAGCCCCGAATGCCCAGGTCTAACGACGCCACTGCTAATACTGAATGAAAAAGAGGAGACCAAAAAGTTACATTATACATAATCCACTACTCAATCAATCTCACGGCTGTGTCTATTTCTATTGAGTTACTCTCTCTAATATAAATGTGGTTCAGGGGTAGTTAGTGTGGTAACTGCTCATGGAGATGATCTGTGAAAGCAATGTAACATTATGATACCTCTCTCACTCTCTCTTCTCTCTCTTTCTCTCTCTCTTTGTGTGTGTGTGTGTGTGTGTGTGTGTGTGTGTGTGTGTGTGTGTGTGTGTGTGTGTGTGTGTGTGTGTGTGAACGTCTGTATGTCACATAGTGTCCATGCGTTTTAACCTGTTGCATGTGTCCAAGGACATTCTTCCTGCAGTCAAACACTCCCTTGCCTTCCTCTGAGTAGAGCTGGTAGATGAAGTCTGTGGTGTAGTTGTCATTACAGTTTTCATTCCTGAGGAGCAAAAATATGATTGAATTGAATTGAACGCCTTTATTGTCATTCTACTTTACAATACAACAAAATTAGGAGCGCTACTCCACTGGGTGCACACAATAAATACAATAAATAATCATTACAGGACATATAAAAACTGTGTAAAAACAATAAAAGACATACAAACAGAATAAAAAAACAGTAAAAGATCAGTGATTAGATAAGTGATCAATCACACATTATCTTTGGCCTTTCCCTATAAAAAACAAAATGTGTGAAAAAGTGTGATAAAACAAAAACCTTACCTCAGCACCAGTCCTCTCTGAATGCTGGTCTTCATTTTGTCAGTCAAGTGCTCTACATTAGCCTGAAACACCACCATTGTTCCATCAGAACATGACCAGTAGAGGGCACTGTTGAAAGTTTCTTATGCTGTACATTTTCTTATCACATCTGATGATGATTATATGATGCTGACAGCAATAGCAAGAGTATGAGAGAAAGAGAGAAAGAAAGAATGAAAGAAAGAAAGAGAGAAAGAAAGAGAGAGAGAGAGAGAGAGAGAGAGAGACATTGTAGACACACTCAGTGCACTCTACCTGTAGCTCTCTGATGTCAAAAGGCTCCTCATAGATATAAGCTGCATCAGCTCCTGCTGCCAGTCCCCCCACTGTGGCCAGGTATCCACAGTAGCCACCCATTGTCTCAATGATGAAGACGCGCCGTTTGGTACCACTGGCCGACTGCTTGATCCGATCACACGTCTGCATACACAAGTGTACATCCACACACACAGAAACAGATACACGCACACACACACAGACACACACAGATACAGACACACACACACACACAGAGTTTTAGCCTTGTGAACTTAGCTTGCACTCCTCTGGAATGCTTCATGTTTCATAACAGTGATTACCCAACACTGGCTCTTTCTGTCTCTCTGCATGGCCAGGGGAAAGCTAACAATAGCTGCAAAAACAAGCAGACATCTCACTCGCACTTTTTCTATTCATTCGGGTATCTGGTATGTAGGGCCTGCAAGGCCACATTTTCAGCTAAACTCTGATTATTTGCTAATCCACAACACTGCTGTCCCAAACAATACCATTATTGATTAATCACTAAATTCACTACCCATATTACCTACATTCTTAATCTTATCTTAAATTCATGAGCAAACACAGACATTGCACACCATTACAGATATGCTTCTGTACTTGCGAAATTATTAACTATTTAAGATTTTGGCCGTGAATAAACACTGGAAGACCTAGTGACGGCATTGGGCAATCCTCAGACAAAATGCCACTCGACAACGTGCAGCACTGCACTCAACACTTCAAAATCAAGCATTCATAACCAACACAAGATCAAAACTAAAATAATAAAGTTCATAATCTCCAAGTACAAAATGCAAATCACAGGTGACATAAAATGTATAAAACTAAAACAATCTCCATTAAAATCAAATTACAGTAGAAGTATTGTGCAAGCTGGGAAAGGCACGGGCGGCTTACCTCCACGATGGCATTGAGGGCAGTGTCAGCCCCGATACTAAGGTCGGTGCCCGGCACATTGTTACTTATGGTGGCAGGCAGCATACACATGGGGATGCAAAACTCCTCAAACTTGGAACGAGCCTCAAAGAGCTGCGTCAAACACTCTATAGCCTACAGCCAGAGCACGACACCAGCAAGGCACACACACACACACACATACACACAGATGCACGCACAAACACACAAACATACACACTTCAGTTAGAGCAGCTGTGGTGGGCAGTGGTGGTGGTGGAGGGGAGGGGACGAGAGGAGAGTGTGTGTTGGCAGAGACAGAGAGCACCCGGAGTCCTGCCGCTCGCCCGCTGATCGCAATCATGGCTCCCCACTAGTGGGGGTGGGGTGGGGGGTGGGGTGGTGAGCCGATGGTGGTGGGGTGAGAAGGGGCTATGAGAGGAAGTACAGGGGGATGGATGGTCTGAGGAATCACACACGTACGCACGCGCAAGCACGCACACACACACACACACACACACACATTTTACCATGTCTATAAGGAATTTGTGGACGGTGAGCAGAGAGCATGACTCACTGGCACTGGCAGTGGCAGCAGCTTGGCAGCACACACAGCAGGTCCAATGCAGTATGATGGGGATCTGGGATACTGGGAATTGGTGGTGGTGGTGGGGTGAAGTGGGGACAGAACTGCTTATCTGCATATGAGGATGATCAGTGGGACACCTATGCTTCCTAACTGTTACCCCTTTAGCGACCTCCTAATCCTCCACTCACTACTGGTGGCTCACACAATGCTCTTCCTTCCTCATTTGGTTTGCACACATACACTGGTATTAGCTTTTCCCACCATCCCTTTTCTGACTTCTTTAGTGGGTTAACACATGTTGTTAGAGGTGAATCATGTTAGACGTTCTAATCTAATCAGGCTGACTGACATGTCAGCACTGTTGCTGTTGTTAGTGAGCCTCACAGTCAGATTCTAAATACTGGCACAGTTGTCTGTGTAATCAGACAAAGCTGTGAATCTGAGACTATGAGACTGTGGTGACCTTACTCAATGGAAGTGTGATGTAAGTGAATTCTATATCAGCAGCAACTACTACACGTGTTTGCTAAAAACCTGCATGACACTTGTTGGTGTCCGTTAGCATAATGTGCTGATGGGATTGAAGGTGGATGAGGGGGTGGGTGGTCAGTGGTTGGAGGGAAGGAGGTTATTAGGCTGAGTAACATGGCAGGCACAGACGCAGCCGACAGCACAGCATGCCCTTTCCATGTCATCACCAAACACTTACCTGAGCTCCCCCCAAGCTTTACCAGGCCTCGCCACAACAGCTAACAAGGGTTCAGTCCAGCTCAACACTCACTGCTATGGTTTAGTAGTTAATTGAAATCGGGTACAGAAAAACTGCTCAGCATCATGCGTGGCAGTGTTCAATGACTAACTTTATATGAGTTGGAAATTGGTGAGTGACATATTAGTTGCATATTATCAAGACAGGTTAAGTCAAATTTTTAATTGAGGTTTCAGTTGTGCTCTTCAGGTGAACTTGAACCCAGATGTGCCTACTTTGATTATGTTGCTGCTGGCTAGTTTAATTGGCTGGCTGCTGGTAAAGAGGGGAACTGAAAGGAGAGAGGGGGTGGCGGTTCAGTGGCAGTGCCCCGCCCCTCTCTAGATGAGACGATACGATTGGCTGCCAGGTTCAGAGCCAGCCAGCCCGACTTACGTCAGTGATGGCGTTCAGCGCAGTATCTGCACCAATGCTGAATTCTGAGCCCGGTATATTGTTGGAGACTGTGGCGGGCACCATGACCATGGGCACACAGAACTCGTCATATTTCCCACGGGCGGCTAACAATTCCAACAGTCCCAGGTAGGCCTGTGGGCATGGCAGAGCCGGGCATTTAGACTGGCACTGCCAAGGGTGAGGAGGTAGTGGAAGTGGGCAAAGTGGAGACTGGGGGTTGCTAGGAGAAAGGAGTGAAGGACTGATGCGCCGAGGGGAGGAGCCAAAGGCTATTACAGCGGGCAGCGAGAGGACAGACAGGTACCACTCCGAACACACACACACACTAACATAAATACATATATATATACATATATATATACACTGTATACACAAACATATATGCGTTAAATATCATAAATACATGGTACAAATATATATATATGCATGTACAACGAGAGAGACAAATGCAGTGTTCTCTAACTATAAAACACACACACACACACACACACACACACACACACACACACACACACACACACACACACACACACACACATACTGGATGGACAGTGCCAGATATGACATAACAAACACATGGGACATATAGTATAATCTTAAACATGAGACAAACAAATAATAAACAGGTGAACTTGGAACCACATAACTCTCAGACAGACAAGCACACAGAGAGAAGGAAGAGAATAGAGAAAGAAAAAGAGAGAATAGAAGAGATGAGCCTTTTACAGGAAAGCATGAAATGACTAAAGGAAAAGAAAAAAGCAGCTGAATTCATTTCTACATGTCAGTTTTACTGGGGGAAAATAACTTGAATTATGTGTCTATGTGAGCTCATTTGTATGATGTCATTGGGGCTTTAACACAATCTAGTTATGAGAGATTAACAAGCACAATCTGTAATTGATATTTATGATGGCTTTGCTGAAGTAAAAGGATCATTTGTGAGAGCAATTACCATCTCTCTGCATTAAAATGTCAAAGGGCCAAAATAGATTATATCTTTATCAAATAAAGAATCACAAAAGTTTATTGTAGAAAATTCTATCAAATGGTTGTAATTACTGCATATATTATACAATCGTTTTAATTACTTCATATAGGGCATGGATAACGGTCTATATTATCTCAAGTATATCAATGTGAATGAATTCATAAGGTGTAATCTGCAATTGCAAGGAACAGACTGAAGGATAAGGATGGGCCAGGTTAGTTAAACATTTCAATCAATTTTACAATAGCACAGTAACAACAGTTATATAATGGTCTTTGGTCTTCACTGAATGAACACACATTTGTGAAGTTTGAAAATTATGTTAACATATTAATTCTACTAGGGGAAAAATAAAGATAGATTTTTCACATTGCAAACTATTAACACATTAAGAATTAAGTCATACCTCAAATCCACCAATGACAAGCAATGCATTGATGTTGTGTTGCCTTATCTGTTCTGCAATTTTTTCAACATGTTTAGCAGGAAGTGTCCTAAAACAAAGACACATACATAGGCTTCAACACCTGAAGGCATACACCAGCAACACTTGTATTTTAGGAAATTATCAGATGTCAAGACTGACATGGCCATAGTTGTCCATCATATAAAACATTTTGATAGGCGCAGTAAGAATGCATGGAGATCAGCTGACGCCTGTAAAGCACAGGTCTACCACATACTAGTGAAGGTTAACATGATAAGTAGCCTACAGTGAAGTCTGAGTGAAGACTGTCACTGGGGTCATTTCACCTACCGCTTTGTTCCTAACAGAGAGCCTCCCTGACCCGTCCAACCACCAACGTCTGCCCACTTGATCTCTCTAATCTGATGGAGCATGCACACACACACACACACACACACACACACACACACACACACACACACACACACACACACACACACACACACACACACACACATTCACAAGTACCACATTCAGTGAAACATCTTAACACAATTATTTTTATTGATTTGTTATGACAATGTACTTTAACTAATGCCACAGAATGGATTCTGTCTGGATTACATCTGGTTTTACACGGCGGACATGTTTCACTGCAGAAAACGTAATCGATCTCTCTTGTTTTTGCACTATACTGTACTCCCACTTTTTCCTCGACCTTCTTATTTCCCATAAATGCATATGCATGAATAAGACGAGCACAGTCTGACAGCTTTCCTGTGCCTGGCAAAATGCATTTTCACTCTGTCTCTGCGGTCTGTTCGTACACCATGCCATGTCTTAAGGTGCAAATAAGGCATGAAACAGGCGCTATTCTCTTAGCACATCAGCTCCTGAGTGACGAGTAGTTCTAAAAATG
This sequence comes from Alosa alosa, assembly GCF_017589495.1. Lineage (NCBI taxonomy): Eukaryota > Metazoa > Chordata > Actinopteri > Clupeiformes > Clupeidae > Alosa > Alosa alosa. The sequence continues at coordinate 16,455,605 of NC_063204.1, forward strand.
GCCACTCAGCTCAATGCAAGACCACAAAGAACTTTATAGAGACCGACATGTTTTTGACACAGGAAGTGACAGCATACAGTCATACAGGAAGGTCATATCTACAAGCAGCAGCGCATAATAGCTTTTACTTTTCACTCAGATGCCACTCCGACTTAGATTGCCACGGAATGTGGTGCATGTTTGGGACACATAATATAATTTCTTGTTTGTGTCTTGTGGTCCAGTCACCTTCCTTACTCTAATCCTGTTAGGAAGAGCTGGTTTGACCTAATTAGAGACACACACAGACAGCTACAGAGGGGACTTGGTCTCTTGGGCTTTCTAAGAAAAGTGTGGGTTATTCTGGTTGGCCACATAAAAGGCAACCTATTTCAATACACAAACCACACATGATTAATTGTTTGCATCTCTTCAAATGTATCATAACAGATACACCAATTTTTCTGGTTCGAATGATGTGTATATATGTCAAAAATATGTAGGCATGAGGGTTATGTGTAAAAGTCATTGATAAAGGTGTGTTGCTATGAAAGGGTAACACAGAGGCTAAAGTATTAGACACATCGAAGGTAGAAGTTTGAGTTGGTGTGTCTCTAGCTATAAAAAGGATATACGGACTGATCTTAAATACTTATGACGGGCTTACTGGTTCCAGGATGACTCACTTCTTGAATAAAAAAGCTAAATGGTGCCCTCTGTTGGTCAAAACTCACACAGGCAGGTGAGAGCAGAGGAATAGAACTGAGGTTAAGTAGTTTACAATAATCTGGGCCTCTTAGCTGCCTGCTGCTTAACCTCACCCAACAAAGATCGGAGGGCCATGGCAAGAGCACAGCACACAGCTGCTGACTTTCATGTGGCCTGTAAAATTCACAGGGCATGGGAGGCTATACCAAACACTAAACATGAGTGAGTTAGCATGCGTCATCATATGACTTTTACCCAAGCGCACAGAAAAAGGCAATAATGGATACAAACATGTTCTGATACAGCTGAATATGACAATATGGTTCAATGATTGTGTATATAAAACTGACATTTGTGGTACCTTACAAAATACTTCAAATGGTAAGAGCTCTGGAAAGTTACCTGTCCCTTGTAGAAGCCTTCAAAACCATCGTTGACAGCAAACATCTTGTGTCCCTCGGAGATGCCTACCCTTACTGCAGAGCGCACTGCTGCATTCATGCCTGCTGCAGGGGCGCCCACATTTAGTATAGCCACGTTAAAGCCACTCTGCCAAGGGAAGGGGAGAGATGAGGGAGAGATGAGACACCAGAAATCAGTTTTGTTGTTGCCTGGCCTGGTCTTTCCTGTAATGCTCTCATAGGATCACATGCATGCACTCACAGTAGAGCTAGGCACCCACACATTAACATTCTACATGCAAACTTCAAACCACTTCATGCTGGATAACTTATCCTCCCCAAAATATAAACACAGCTGTTGGAAAACGTTCTGCAATAATGCAATGCAAGTAATGCAAATGCAATGCAATAATGCAATGCAATGCAGATACAGCACACATGTTTTTTTCTTGCTCCTTCATCTTTCTCTCTCTCTCTCTTTCTCTTTCTCTCTCTTTCTCTTTTTCTCTCTCTCTCTCTGACATAGTTGAGAACTGCTGTGTGTCTCTTTTCCATTTTGTTCTCTTGCTCAGTAGGGGTCCTGAGTGTGAACGCCCTCAGGCCTGACTGAGGCCTTGGCTGAGGATTGATTATTGCCAAAGCACAGCAGAGTGCCCGGCCCTTCCCTTTATCCCCCCTCTGAGACAAGACTGTCCCGCTGTAGGGGAGCTGGACAGCCAGCACACTGACAATCAATACACATCCTTTTCTCATCAGTTAACCACAAACGAGACACACACACACACACACACACACACACACACACACACACACACACAACCTTACACTACACAACCCCCAGCTACTGCAAGACTATGACAGGCATGTTCAGCTAAGGTACAAAATGAAATCTGATGCTCTTCTATATCTACATGAAACAGATGCTCGATTATGCCGGACCATACTCAAGTGTTATATAATTCCACCTTCAGAGACAATATGACGTATGTGTGATTATGAGTGCTGCTTCGCAAATGCCCAACACAATTACATTGAGTGGTTTTATATAACCTGAAGTTCAGGTCTCCACTGTACAACCTAAATGGAGGTTGTATAAATATACAAGTGGTAATTATAGCTTAAGTATAGTATGGTCTGAAGGGCAGGACGACAAGATGAGGCAATTTCTGGTCGCGTAAAGGACCATTAGATGAGCAGAATTCAGACCCAAAACTACTACACTTTCACAGACATGCAAAAACCTTTGCATTCACATGTACTGTACATGGACACCCAGACAGACAGACAGACAGACACATGCACAGTTTTTTCTCTCTCTCTCTCTCTCTCTTTCTCACACTCACACACACAAAATATAAACAGCTGTAAGATTCTACTGACGCAAACGGACTGTCTGTCTGTAGGGACAAATAGGGGAAGTTTGACCAATAGAGCTGTTGCATGCCTAGGGACCAAGAAATAAACAATGGCAACTGAAACTCACATGCGGCAGCTCAGATTCTGGCTTACGATGAGCCAGCAGTTTGTAAGTCTTCAAGTTGTTCTCAAAACTCCTGAGAGGGAAAAGAGGGAGGAGTAACACAAGTTAGTTTGTCACACTTGTTTATGGGTCAACACAGTGCCTTTGTGGTGGCATTCAGGGCAAAAGTCAATTGACATCACAGGTGACATCCATAAAATAAAATCATCTCAGTTAAACATTTCAGTGACATAAAAACTGAAATTACACATATCTGTACATGATCTATATTTTACCCCTATGAATGGCCTGTTGGTAGTCTGGGTGAACCAAGGCATTTGTTAGCCTAAGCATTTGTTAGCAAAACCTATATATATATATTATACATACTACTGCAACAACTTGTTGCGTTAGCCTAAGTTTAATTCCACTGCTGGTTGCGCCCCTGGAAGTCATGGTAAAAAAAGTAAAAAATATTACCGCTCATCTGTTGAGGTGCTGGATTAACAAGTAACTCAATAAAAAGTAAAGAAAAATCCGCACACTCAAGTCTTTGCAAACAAGTTTTTTTACTCTATGTGCAAGCTTTCGGTCAGATGACCTTCTTCAGGCAGAGTACTGAAAAATGTTAACAAGTTCATCTGGGTTCACCCAGGCTAGACTGTTGGTGTAAAGATGTAGGCATATCGCTTTGACCGTCTTTTCTAAATGGAGAGCCAGACCACAGCGCTGCTCATGCCAGACTGCTATAATCCAGTCGTCCAGTCAATCTCATAAAGACAATCCCCCCACCACTCTTGGACCAGACAGGTAATAAGGAGAGGTAGTGAATGGGGACACGAGGTCATGTGTTACCTTCCACGCAGCTTAACAGCCTCTTCAAACCTCTTTTCATCCATTGCCTTCTGCACCTCCTGGGTCTGTGAGAAGCAGATCAACAAGTGAATTTTCATCATTCAGACTCACGGTAACCTTGACTACATAACACTCTCTCAGGCACTACACTGGCATTACATTCATCTCATATACTGGAAATGGGCTGTTTCAAGTTCAAGTTAAACAGAAGTTTATTGCTTAATATAAACTATCTAGGTCACTTTCAACAGTATGTAAGGCTCTGTCATTGCATAATATTTAGTGTCTAGTATCTAGGGTTGTCTTATGGCCAGTGCAGATTACACAATTTCAGGCCAATTTGCCACACCCACCTAATTCCCACCTATTGCCATACAGTATATTCAACGACCAGCGATTTATTTTTTACGACGTTCCATGACCAAAAGACTGTCAGACTTTTTAGGGATTCTCCGTGTTGACACTGACACTATGACGACACGCGACGAGTACAGTAGGCTACATACTGTAATCTTGTAATGTGGCCAACCTCCCAACCAAGACGCGGCAAAAATATATGGTTCTCTGATCGCCTAGTCTGACATGGTCAATCGTAAAAGCACATGGAAGACAAAAAATGACAGAATCTGGGGGTGCTATGGCGCAGCAGGCTACAGCGCCCGTACCATGTACGGGTCCAAGTGCCCACGGGGACCCAGGTTCGAATCTGACCTGCGGTCATTTCCCGATTCCCACCCCAGCTCTCTCTCCCACCTACTTCCTGTCACTTTTCACTGTCCTGTCCAAATAAAGGCAAAAAAGCCCAAAAAATATACTTAAAAAAAAAATTACAACAAATTGCGGGATCTGCACAGGCCATAAGTAAATTCAATCACACTGAATTTTCATTATAATCCAAGTTAATGTGAAGATTTTCTAATTCAACAGTTTAGCTGACTTTGTTTTCTATTCCATTTGAGCTTTATCCTAGAATGTTTACTGAATATTATTAGGGTGCAGGCAAAAATAACATCGCATCTACAGCATTAGCTCACAAGCCTACAAATGGACCCCGTAGCATTGCATTGCTTCTACCTGTCCCTTTTCCGAAGTCATCTCACTAAGGTTAGTTTGATTATAAAACAACTGATTAGCTAAACCAAACATCAACTAATCAAGACTAACATTTATGACGTCTGTCGGGAGTCAGGTATGCAAAGCAAGGACAGAGGCTGCAGACATATTTCAGAGGCTATTCTGAGGGTAAGTCTGTACATTCATGTCAATAGGGGTCTCTCTGCAGCTCTGATGGGCAATGATGTTATCGTTTCAAGCTGTCCACCACACAAAGAGCAGAGTGGGAGATGGACACAACCAGGCCTTAGAGAGGCACAGTGGGGCTTTGTGTGGCCACGGTAGAGGAAGCTTGCGTCACTGTAATTAGCGATACACACAAAAAAACCTTTCAGAAATGATGAAGTTGATGTGACTGAATGGCAATGCAACACACTGTGCCTCAACTTGCTGGGTATTTAGATGCACTCATATTTACACACGCACACACACACACACACACACACACACAAGCACACAACAGTGGTCATATCTATTTGTTCTTCGCATTAAAATGCACACTCTCTCATACACACAGACATGCACACACACACACACACGCAAGCACACAAGCACACATGTGCACATGCGCACACACAGACAAACACACACACACACACACACACACACACACACATACACACTTCTCTCACTCTAGTTTCTAGTCATGCTGAGTCTTCAGAGAATTTGGCTGTGCTCCAACACCTACCATCTGCACACACTCCATGAGAGGCAGGCGCACAGACTGATTCCCACACAGAGACACCACGTAGGCTGGCGTGTTGGCTGTGGTCTCCAGCAGGGCCAGAACGGCCTCCACTCCCATACGACTGGCCTAAGAGATCACACAAGAGGAGGCAGATGAAAAGAGATGGACAAAGGTGAATTAGCCTCCAACGCAATTAGCATATTCTGAGAACCAAATAGATTTGAGTAACTTACAACATATGTACACACACACACACATTTTTGTTGCTCATGCACTAGAACAGTAGTTTCTGGAGGAGTTGTACTAGTTAAAGTGCCCATGGAGTTTGAATCTGACAGTAATATCTCACAATCACTCAAATTCTCTCTCACACTTATTTCCTGCCTCTCGGCACTCTCCTATCTTAGTTCAGATAAAAGCCCTGCACAATAAACTCAAGAAATAAGAGTAAATCACTCAACCTTTTATCTGACAGATGGCCAGAACAAAAAAAAAAACATTGCACAAGTAATATAAGAGGGCAGAACACCAGCCGCACTTCCTCTTTCATGTTGGACACCTTTGTAAGACAGATACTGCGTGTGTCCTCTCAGTGCCCTGAGCTGTGGTGTCGGTGTTCACGTGGCTCGCTGCAGCCAAATCCGCTAACGGGCTTATCCTAAACCTCTGTCCACTACCTCTCATATGTCTATGAGTCCATGGCATGGCTGGGCAGGGCAGAGTTCCTCTTCCCTCTCCGGGTGCCACTCACCAGGATGCGGTCGAAGGCCGATGGTGTGCCACCCCGCTGGACATGACCCAAGATAGTCACACGTGTGTCGAAGCCCAGGCAACGGACAACCAGCTGGGAGAGGAAGCACAGAGAGAGAGCATATTAATAATATCAGTGTTGCTTAAGGGGTTTTAAATAGCAGGTTGGTACTATCACTAGTCTAATTTAGATATGAATTATAATATAAAACATATAAATATATAATATATATTTTTAGCACCATTTTCAAAAGGCATATGTGTCAAAGCACATTTTCACAGACGCAAACAACAAGGAACGTTTCCACAGCACTCTTGTCTGCACTTGAAATATCACACTGTGCTATATAGAACACACTCCTGCAGCTAACTATATCGGGCATTAGCTGTATGGTGTGACCATCACAAAGCAAACTGATAAACTAGATGTGACAAAGACTAGTGTGCTGGGGAACAGTTCAAATTACACTGTGTCTATGCTGTCTCTCTACACAAAGTTATAATAACTGCACTTATGTCTATGTTAAAAATAACATAGCAAAACCATTTCATGTTTAAACATCAAGTTCAGAAATTGTTATGCTTCTCGTGAAGCGAAAGGTATGTTTATAAGCATACATGCAGTGGACAGGCTCAGGGAGAAAGTGCAGGCTACATGCAAAACATGACCGTCCTCAGTAAGGTTGGTGAGTTCGATAAAACTCGGATTTTCATTGTCATTTGTAGTCTAACAAGGTTTTCAGAGGAATTCAGTTTCAACACCAGGGGATTTAAGGCAAATAAATGTAAATGTTACAAATAAGGTACCAGAGCAACTTCTGCAGGACCTATTTAATCTCATATTTCACTGAATTTATGATAAACACACCATGCTTTACCACCATTTTGTTCCATATATATTATTTACATTGTGAATACATATTATCTGGTAAGACTTTACTTGGATAGTCTGCCTATGGAGACTTTACATCATCTGTTTATCTGATCATCTGCTGAGATGTAACTTCAGTATGTAAAATTGTTCCCAAGCATAATCATAACCATACAATGTAATTAAGAGTGTGTCAACAGATAGCTTGTTGATAATTTGAGCATCTGTAGATACTTGGAGATAGTGTAGATAAAGGGGACTATCCAAGTAAAGTCTGACCTGTTATCTAACATAATAGCACATACAGTAGAAGTATAGCTATAGAGCAGTGTTTCTCAAAGTGTGGTCCGGGGACCACTGGTGGTCCGTAAGCTATCCCAAGTGGTCCGCGAGCAGACGTGGTAAAATATAATTTAGATGAGTTGTTTGCAATATTGAACCAACTTGTATGTAAATCCAAACAGTTCTGCAACACTGTCTATGTAAGATATGCCAGTTTAAATCATATGAATCCTCTGACAAAATAAGCAAAGTGCAAAGACAATAAGCAAGGGGGTTCAGTGAGTAGGCCTATTGTGTAGGCTAATATACTGTTGAAGTAGGTCTAATCTTTTTTTTTTTTAGCTAGGTGGTCCGTGTGTTTCTTTTTTATTGGTTAAGTGGTCCTTCGTCTGAAAAGGTTTGAGAAACACTGCTACAGAGAAGTATATATATATATATTATATATATATATATAGATGTATAGATATAGATACAGAAGTCTAGATAAACTCTATTAACCATCAGCAAGTGACAAGCTTAGCTGGGAAATGGTGCCAGCATACTCCATTGATACTGCACGACACAGGCAGTAGACAGCGAGCAGTTAGAGATTGCGAGATGCACATTAAACAAAACAGGAGGGGGGTCCACTGAAGCCACCTTACCCCAGCTTTCCATATAAGGGGCAGACAGTTAGAGAGGGAAGCCACACAAAGGTCAAGAGCTGAGAATCAGCTGCGAGGTCAGTGCAGGAGCTGGACAGCATGGCTTCAAGCCTACTTACATCCTTGATACAGCCCGCCGTTATGGGCTTGTTGTTGCAATCAATGGCACCCTCGGCTACAATTATGATATTCAGTCTTTTCATGCCTGCTCGGTTCTATGGGGAGTAGGGGTGTGGGGAGGTTGAAAAACATGTTACACACTACAGATACTGGAAGGAGTTGTCGGGGTGGGAGTCCAAAAGACTGGAGACGCTGCCCTTTTGTGTGAGTAGTCTGCTCTTCGGAAAAAAAAAAAACTCCCCTACACTTTACGCTGTGCACAGTTCTCCTAGCGATTGTTAATTACACGCCTGATATGTGACTCACTCACACCTATGTGGGCTGCCTCCATGCCTTTGGGTCTCCACCCCGGCAACCTGTTCAGGTACTCACATCCTTGACAATGCTAGAGGTTATAGGCTTTCCATGTCTGTCGATGGCTCCCTCTGCCACTATAATAATGTTCAACCTGGATCCTCTGGATCGTGTCTGAGACAGTTGAGACAGTTGTTATACATCCAGAAAATATACACAGGGTGCTTTAAGGATTAAATAAGGATTTAAAGTGGTTTGGGTCTAAGTGTAGCTTAATAAGATACCGGTAATCACATTCAATTGACTCCATAATAGTAACATCTCTTTTCATATCTCTTGCACTGTGGCAGGGACTTAACTTATAACTCAACTATAAGAGCTAAAACTGAAACAAAAGCTCATGTTAAAAAGGACTTATATGGTAAGTATAATCTACAACAATCACCAATGTCAAAATACTTTAACATTTGGCATATTATAATACAGCACTATAAAATAAATCTAAATGAATTAGGCTAACTAAGAATCCCTGGTCTGAAAAAGTATGAAAAAATAGTATCCCTGATGAAGTGAAAGAGCATATAATGACCAGACACCTCCAGGCTACGTTCTGAATAAAACTTGCGTCATGTGAGCATTAGTGTACTCACACTGTACTTATCCTACTGTGATATAGTGCAAGAGTAATAAATCAGTGAGCAGTGATATATTAGGACTGAATTGGGTCTGGTGCTTAGAGTTGGGTGGACTGAGGCCTGGTTACCGCGGAGAGCTTCTGACACATCTTGTCCTCCCAGCCATCCTCAGGAGGCATCTCAGGAATCAGTACCCAGTCAGCACCACAGGCAAGGGCGCTCACTAGTGCCAAGTAGCTACACACACACACACACACACACACACAGAAATATAAAGAGATTTGTGCCATACACAGAAACCACATTGATAAACACACTCAAAGTGAGTATACCACAAGCTACCATCATCACTCAAAGAATCCATATCACACACACACACACATACAGAGTATGCAAACAAATCAATATCTATCACACTGCACACCAAAGGAACATCAACAATCAAAATGTATGTCTCTTACCCACAATGCCTTCCCATGACCTCAAGCACAAAGGTCCTTTGATGGCTAAAAGAAAAATGTTACGTTACATCAGAATTAGTAAGTAATATAATTAATGAATTCACTTCCTAAAGTTATGCAACAGTCACATACCTCTGAGCGGTAGTCATGATTGCATCCACAACTTCAATGATTCGGTGGAGAGCAGAGTCCGTTCCGATTGTCATGTCAGTTCCGCAGAAGTCATTGTCAATGGAGCCCACCATCCCCACAATGTGCAGGGCCGAATACCTCTGGGCTGCCTCCTCATCGATCAGCCCTGGAGGGAGAGCAAGAAGATTTTACCTAAAGAAGGAGACCTTTGGTGTATACCTAGAGATGTGTAAAATTAGGTCAAATAAGAACAATAAAAGCATTTCTTCAAACAAGGAAAGTAACAACAAAAAATCAGAAGGAAGTCTATAGAATGACATACTGCATTCCAGGGGAAAAGTGAATAAGTCCTTCTGTGTGTAAGTGCATTTAATTGGGGTGTAAAGGGTACCATGAACACTCAACATGCCACCTCCCTGGGCTATGTTTCCCTGTTTTGATATTGTCTCTGTGGTCTGCAAAGACTTGAATGCTCTATCTTCATGAAGGAAATTCTCATTCTCTCAATAAATTGCATGTGTATGAACGTCATAAACCTGTATGGACTCCATTCCTATATATCTCACTGTCTCCTCCTGCCCCCCTCCTTGTCCCTCGCCCTCTCTCCTGCACGCTCGATGGTGTTTTAAGCCCCCAATGTTGTCTTCCAGGCAGCGCTGCCACCATTGACTTAAGGCACCTACAGTAATACTAACCCTAACCCTACCTTAACCCATGTCTAACCCTAGCACCTTCCAGGCAGCGCTGCTTAAAACACCAAGAAACCTCCTGCACACCTTGCTCCACCAGCTCAGCCAATAGCCCACTCCACTCCTCTCTGAACAGGTTGGCGCCCGTCAAGCTGCCGTCTCCTCCAATCACACACAGGTTGGTGATGCCATGCTGGACCAGGTTGTGTGCCGCCTTCAGGCGCCCCTCCCGTGCCCGGAACTCTTTGCAACGTGCGCTGCCAATGACTGTGCCACCCTAGAAACGATAGGATTTCATTACAAATGAAGCCAAATGTAAAATGATCTGAATATCAAGATGGGATTATTTCACTAAGTGGTTTCTACAAAAGTGCTTTTGAATTTTTCCAACAGTCATTATTCACATATTGATCATTCAAGCATTTTAAGGCACACCCACTTTTGCCACAATAAAACAGCACTATTGAAAGTGCACTGTGTACAGAGAGAACACAGATCATATTACATAACTATTTTCCACAGGTAAAGTAGATCTTTTAACAATACATATTTCAGACTAGATATATTATAGTCTTGTATGAATTTTCTCTAATACATATGAACTGCTTTTCTAATTACAATTGCTCAAACTTCACTCAAGACTTCACAAAGCTAGTCAATGCTTTTCCAGGGCACTCACCACTTGAAGCATACTAGAGACACTCTCCCATGTCGCCTCCTTAATGTTATCTCCACCATCCACCATACCCTGATATCCCTGTAAGCAGACACATATGGAGGGACGTGAAGAAACTTCCAGAACCAAACAGTGTGAGAGGACCGCACACTGGCACCTGGCTCCTCATATAGTACATACTCCTTCAAACACTTTCTACACACATATATAATAACTAAATAATATATATAATAATAATATATAACCACACAAATAGAACCATCTGCAACACTGGGAAAGGTGGGGGGAAAGGCTTATGATGTCTCCAGTCAAATGACAATCACCAAACTGCCTTTTCAAATGGTCTGGTCAGCTTCTACACTGTCAGTATATGTACAGGGTGCTATATCTGCCCTTTTGATGTTTGCATGATAAACAAAAGGGCTTGCTCTGGAGAGTCTTTGTGGACATGCCCTGATGTAAGTGTTCCGGACCAGGGAGCTCATAGAGCTGATAGGTAGTCTTGCTCTGACATTTACAAAGGCCTAATTCTGGCATGTGATGTTAGCTTGAAGTTGAACTGTATGTAGTGTGTGAGACTTTGAGTGACACTGCTTTCTATAGAAGCATGTTTTAGGCCAGTCATTTACCACCAGTCAGGCTTTAAGTTATTTCATGTTTTGTCAAGACAAGTATTCAACCCTCAACTCACCTCATGGATGAAATAGACTTTCGCTCCGACGTAGATTCCCATTCGGACAACAGCCCTGACAGCTGCATTCATACCTTAAAGCAAAAGTAATAAAGATATAAAAATGTCCAGCATTCAGTCTATTGTAAAGATATTTGATATAGCAAAGGTCATTGATGCAGAATGAGTAAAAGAAAAAATACATGAAGAAAATTGTTAAGAGAACTTCAGTCCAATTAAATAAACAAGCTGTTAAAAACTGCAGCTCTGCAGTCACAGACTTACAGAGAAAAGAATAACAAATGGATCAACTTGAGAGTGTGAAAGTGTTACAGTGATGAGAAAAGCACAGCAAGCTGGTGTTGCCTCCTGAAAAACCAACAATACTACTGTACTACTCTATGTTGTATACATCACTTTGGATAAAAGAGTCAGCTAAGCAAACAGACATAAACATTATTATCACTCAACATTCTATCTGTGTTCTATTATTCTATATGTATATGAGTGTTTGTGTGTTTGTGTGTGAATCAGCCTCAGAGTGAGTGCTCCTGAGCAGAGCTCCATGCCATGTTTGGTAAAAGGCTCATTTGACTCCTCCTACTTTCACTAAGCGTGTGGCATTCAGAGGAACTCATTACAGCTCAAAGAGGGGAGAAAATACTAATGTGGGACATACAGTTAAGAAACTATGTCTTCATGTGTGTGTCTTTGTGTGCGTGTGTCTGTGTGTGTCTCTCTCTCTCTCTGTGTGTGTGTGTGTGTGTGTGTGTGTATTTCGAAGTTTTAATGGAGTGCCACCGTGGAACCTGGCAGACTCCCAGGCAGGCCTGGTTTCACTGTGTTTTCCAAATTGACAAAAGAAATGTTAGCTGTTAAGCTCCAGTGCTGTTACCAAGCAACTCATGGTCTACCAGAAAATGCATTAGCAATGAACTGGACTTGAGCAGCTTCTGCAGTGCCAGCTTCCTCTAACTGGCCCCACTGGTGCCACTCAAAAATGTATCTGTTTCAGGAAGACATCACAGCAATGGATGCAAAAACCGAGCAATCAACATAATTTACATCTACATATACGACACTAAATCTCACAATTTGTTATGCTCTATAGATGATCCTAAAACTGCTGTGCATGTCCATCTATGTATAGCAGTCATATGTAGGCAACAGGTCATTTACGTTGCAATATTCAGGGCAATAGAATCATCATCACTAAGGGGCAAAGGCACTAATAGGCAAATACTGTATTTGCTTGTGTTGTCTTTTTGTTTTGTGTGTGTGCTGGCAGTGCATATTTCAATCCCTTACCCGTGAATTTCAGTCATGTTAACTTCACAGGTATAAAACTCCATCCATTTTTGAAGAGCCCAGTAGTTCTACAACCATGACCAAGGTCGCTACGTGTGTGGTCATATACAGTCTAAAAGGAACTCATGGATACTGAGGGCACTACACCAACAGAACAAATTGTCCTTGATGACCTTGTCACAGACTTGTCACACTGGGTGGCTGCAATGTGCTTGCCTAGCCTCTTCACGATCTGCTTGGTGCAGTTCTCTTACATTTCATTTTGTCACATGTTAATCAGAATTTGAAAGACTTAACTGGCTACCTTACTGAAAAGGGCTTTCCCCTCTCCATCTTTCTGATGACTATTTGCCTGTTGCTACTAAGCTTAGGTAGCCTACAACAAATGCTGCAGCCAGACAACTATGTAGAGCCACTAGACAGTTAAGCCATATTCAGATTTGAATCATTCTGGACATGAACATTGCTGCGTTTTTCCATCCTCTTGCTCGCGCATGGCAAGTTCATGATGTCTCTCTGTGGGTTCCCTATGACGTATGCGCACTCTGTCTGCGATGACTGCAGATCCTCACGTACACACATCCCTATACACCGCATCGGTACCCACTACTCTCATGACTCACAGAGCACATCCGCACTACACGGCTGTGGCCCTGGCTCCAGCTGAATCTCCGGATTCTATTGATTGTGCTTAGCCTATACATGGAGCTATTTGTGGGTTTCGCAAGATAATGTGGTAGCCTATCCCTTGCTTCCCATGCCCGATGATGGGCATCAAAATAGCGGCAGCTGAATCGCGCACAGTTGGTTATGATGTTAACCATGCAGTTGGCACTTCCTGGTTTGTGAGAGTCACGCGTATTATTTCATTTGCACCGCAAGCATAACGCTCAACAGTGATGATGATATCTTGGCGGAGGACAATTTAGTGATGATAGGTAGGCTAAACGCTGAGGATGGGTTGAAGCGTATTATTTAGGCGGAAGCTGTAGAGACATGAGGCTTCATGAAATGAACGGAACTCCGCAATGCAGTAGCCTTCCGTAGGCCATCACGAACATCTAGCCTTCTGTAATTGACAGGCCTACTGGCTTAAGCACGAACTACATTAACCACCCAAGAATAGGCCTACGAGATATCAAACCTACGTGATGTCATAAACATCCCGTACGTGGATAAACAGAGAAATTAACATTGGACTTCACCTTGAAGGGTATGGCTAACTAGCTATTACATCTTTCCAGTGCTAATACAGTGTCCACCTGGGAATTCTAAACAGACATCATATTCTGTGCTGTAAGTATCAATCTGTCACTGTCGTAGCCTAGTATAGTGCAACCAAACACACAATATCTGACTGTCTGGTTGGATACTTTTTGCCCTCTGTGGGCCCATCCATTGATACAATGTCACAGCGTTCTCGCACTGTCAACAGTCACGCAGCCTACCTTGAGCATCCCCGCCACTCGTGAGCACGGCGATGGCTTTCCCGGAGCCCGTAAGATTTTCAAAAAATCTCTTATTGTCTGGCTGCGCCATCTTCACCACAGACGAAACGGACAGGACAATTAAATAAGAATATAAATTAATGTATGCTATACAAAATAACCCCGGTAGAGAAGCGGGTGCTGTGACTACGCCACCCCCTTTCCTCTCTTCCAGCCCGTGTCCGTGAATCACTCCCTCTACAGTCCAAACTCAACGGTGATTTGCATACAACTTTGAGTCTGTAATAACTTGACAGTACCACTGTCCAATGAATGGTTAAATCACGTATACACCGTCACAACTTTGTCCAATTGAACGGTAGGTGGGAGGGTATTCCCCAGTAAGGCGATCTAAAATGAGGAAGCGCTACAGCGACTCAGCAAACTGTTTGGTTTGTTGGAGCATCCATGCATGGACCAGAGGATACTAGATCAAGAGTAAGTCATAACATGAAGTCAGTAAATGGTAGTCCTACTGACACTGTTATGGATATATCTCTCTGAATAGTCCTAGGCTATATTGCTCTCTCTCTCTCTCTCTCTCTCTCTCTCTCTCACACACACACACACACATAGAATTTATTTGGTACATAAAGTAGCCTAACTGAATGGAATGCATTGTCCATTGAAACCTTGCATGCACCTAGGCTAGCCTGCACCTATCGTCATCCTTATTTTCTAACGTATTAGCATGTAGTAATGTAGTATGTACTATGTAGTAAATAGGCCATGCGTCATAATATTCTGTTTAGGAGTCTTTTTAGAAATGTTCTTGTCCAAAAAAGTAACTCGCCATACATATTTCTATTTTTCCACTAGGCCTACCATATATTAGATGAATGGAATACACCTGCTCAACAATTTAAGAACATTATGTCATGGGCGCCCTCTACTGAAACCGTAATTGCATAGTGCTGCTGAGAGGAGCTGCTGATGAACTACAGCTACTGTCATCTAGTGGCCGTGCTGCAAACTACAGTACCAAAACTAGTTTCCACATGTAGCATTGTCCCCAGCAATGATCATGATCTGCTGATACCTTTACTGTGCATGGTTTGAAACTGTGACATTAGTGGTTTTATTGAAAATAGACAGGTGATATTTTTGAGATATGTGCTTCCTAGAGGCATTTTTTAGTAAAAGTTGGGAACAGGACTTTTTAACATAATTAAGGTGTGCTGAATCCAACTAGCCCTGTTCCCAAGCTGAATTTTGAGTTTATGACCATCTAATTAGCATAAACAAAATGGTTGCCAAAATGGCAATTGTGGGCACTTTCATTGGGCGGATGTCATTATACCATATAAATCAATTCATTTTGTTCACAAAAATCTCCCTTGGCCAATAAATCAAGGATACAGGCTGTGAAAAAAAGAAAAAAAATCTAGTATTATGCAGTGTATGTGATGAAATGTAAAGTTTAAAATTGTGTAGTGATGAAATGTAAAGTTTAAAATTGTGGCTTACTGGTTAGGTCTTCGGGCTTGAAACCAAAGGGTTGCCGGTTCGATCCCCGACCAGTAGGAAATATGTGGGTGGTGGAAAGGTTTAGCACTAGTCTCCCATGCCCACATCCATGGCTGAAGTGCCCTTGAGCAAGGCACCTAACCCCTCACTGCTCCCCGGGCATTACTGTAGCAAGGCAGCTCACTGCTCCAGGTTAATGTGTGCTTCAATGTATGACCTGTGTGTTCACTAATTCACGGATGGGATACATGCAGAGACAAATTCCTTGTATACCCAAGTATACTTGGCCATAAAACCTGATTTACATTACATTTTACATAATTGAAGCGAATTAGGTTGGTAATGTATGTAGTCTCGGATTAAGTTACACAGGCCTTTACCCATTTCGGTAACACTTTACGGTAAGGGTACATGAAGTAATTCATGATTTATGTATTACTTCATTCATTAATATCTAATTAATCATCAGGAATTTACTGAGTCCATAATTTGACATTTGTGACCTCATACATTAACACATTACTAAAGTATTAGGTACGATGAGCACATCATTATGAATTATGATGTATTAACCATGATCATGATTTTATTTTTCTGCCAAAAATGTGGTCATCACTGCTCAAATTCTCATAACTTTGGAGTTCTCTAAACACATGTCATTATTCACTACTTTAGTTGAGGGGCCACAGACATGATGAATGCATGAGCAATTATCCTAAAATTCATGTAATCATGATGATCATGCTTAAGAAATCATAAATCACAATGATATACCCATCACACCTAATGCTTTAGTTGATGTGTTGTTCATACGTGAGGTCATCATGAATGAGAGTATATGAATTCATGTAAATTCCTGATGATGAATAGGATATAAAGGATAAAGGAAGTAATGCATAAATCAGGAATTAATTCATGGATGAATTCATGATAATTCATGTACCTTTACCATAAAGTGTTACCCATATTTCTTCATAACCTTTGTGTTAGTAAAATGATTGAATGTTCTGTGAATTAATAGCTAGATTAATAACTTTATAACTAGTGCAAGTTCAAGTTCAAGTTACTTTATTTGTACCCAGAGGTAGATTTTGTTTGCAGTATAGAGTGCTTCAAGAGAATTTGCCAGAACAGGAGCACAGAGGATGCCATCTTTACGGCAATTCACTCTGCCCTGTCCCTCCTTGACAATAGCAACACCTATGTGAGAATGCTGTTCATTGACTTCAGTTCAGCATTCAACACCATTATCCCCTCCAAACTGATCACCAAACTCAGTAATTGGACATCAATACCTCCCTCTGAAACTAGATCTGTTTCGACCTCACTCTGACCGTCACTACAGTCTAAAAAAGGAATGATCACCTTCGTTCTGCCTATCACCGAGACCATATGTCAACAAAGTCATGCCCATGACCTCCGGAAGCAGTCTCTCACCTTGATCACCTCATCTGAGACCTGTGAGACGTTAGTACGTACTTTCACTGCTTTCTTGCTTTTTGACTGTGTTCGTTAGTCTGCATGTGGCAGTAACCTGTGTTTTTTTGGGAAACTTCGTTTAACTTGTTGACGCCTTTCCTGAGTTCACCCCATACCGCACGGCGGAGGGGCTAGTGTGAGCCTGCTGCTTGCATTCGTGCACTGCTGCGGGCCGCCATTTCAGTGTTATTTTCCCTTTTGTGTGTGCCAGGTTTCCGGGTTGTTTTTTGTTAACTACTGTGTACCTTATCTGGCTGTTCGCGGCTAGTGGGGCTTGGTGTGAGCCTGCTGGGTGCGTTCGCGCACCGGCGTGGGCCACCGTTATTGTTTCTGTTTACTGCTCTGGCAGCCGTAACCTGTGTGGGCCTGATCAGCGCATATGTGCTCGGCCGCTTGGGCGCTACTGTTACTGTGTGCTTCTTGATAGTTTTGTTGTTGTGCGCTAGGCTACTTGAAAAGGTAAGTTTAGCTGTTTGTGCCTGCTAGGTGCAGTCTTACACGAGGTGCGGGCTGCTGTGTGTCTCTTTGCCAGTTGTCCACTAGTGTACGTCGGTGCGTGCGTTCACTCACTGGTGGCCGCCTTCTTTGTACATCGGTTTACCCCGTCGCCGCTGTCCGCAGCTAGCTGGGCCAGTGTGAGCCTGCTAAGCGTGTCCGCACGCTGCTTCAGGCCACCCGTGTACTGGTATTGCACCACTGGTGTATCTCTCTTTACGGGCTGCTGCTTGCAGACCCAGTGTGTTGAACGGCCTAGGTAAGTGCCTTATTGTATTGTATTGTATTGCATTGTGTTTTCTGTGATAGGCTATGGCGGCACACTACTGCAGAGTCTGCAGGGCCACGATGGCCCCCAATGACGGGCATAGAGAGTGTCCCGCTTACCTTGGGGCCGCCCACCTCCTGGAGGATGTCGACAGCCCCTGCAGCGCAGCCTGTGACCATCCTAGGGAGGAACGGCTCCGCCGGGCTGACCAGGCATGTGGACACGTGCGTGAGGGCAGACGGGACAGGCGGCGCTCACCCGACCGACCGTCCCACTCTCATAGGCATGGCCGTAAGCATACGCACAAGCGTAAATGGGACCAACAACATGAGTCCCCTTCCAGGCATGGTCCAGGCATGGTCCAGGCATGGTCAGCTAAACGCCCGGCTCCAGCTGCCGTGACCGAGAGTGGTGGCACGGAGTCGCTTCAGATTCTCTCAGCTTTCCAGGCTCTGGCTAGGAGGATGGACTGGCTGGAGGGTCTCCAGGGCACGTCATCCTCTTCTCTGCCCCCTGGCCAGGACGGTCTCTCCTCATCCAGGCCTGAGAGCCATGGTGCGGATGTTGATCTGGGTGATGTGGATGTGCTGTCACTCCATGCCCCTCGCTCTACGATTGATGACGTAAGCGGGGACGGCCTCCTGGAGGAGCTACATTCAGACATGGTGGAGCCAACTGATGAATCCACGGTGCCGGGGAGGTCCCTGTCGGCTCCTTGATGTCACGGGTGTTGAGTGCCTCCAAGATCCTGGGTCTTCAGGCCCCTATGCCGACATGGCTTCCCTTGGGGGCGCTGGGGAAGGCGCTCGCTGCACAATAGCCCACCACCCTGTATACCCGCGGGCAGAGGATTACACGGTTAAGGTGCTGCGGACAGCATGGGGTAAGTCGCTACAGCCCCCCAATTCAATCCAGGTTGCAGTCAGCTGGCAAAGGCTGCCTATCCGCCGACTCAGGGCTGGGGATATGCCACCGGGTCGAGCAGTCCATCGCCGCCTGGACTTCCCTGGGGCCTGCCAATGCGTCTCCCAATCCACGCTGCCCGCGTAAGGAGTGTGCCAAGACGGACCGTCTCATCACTCACTGCTTTGACACATCAGCACGGGCAGCCCGTATGGGCAACGCCCTGGCTATCACTCTGGCGGCTCTGCAAAAAACGATGAGCCCGGAGGACCATGATGCAAGGGCCCTGGTGGATGCCGCACTGTCAGCCCACTCCCAGCTGACACGTGATGTGGGGAGTGCTATGGCCTCTGCGGTGCTGTGCCGTAGACAGGTTTGGCTTGCCCAAACCTCTCTCCCTGATGCCATCAGGACAGACCTGTTAGGTCTCCCCGTGGTGCATGGGCATGTGTTCCATCCAGACTCCCAGGGGGTGCCTGACAGAGTGGAACAGGCTGGCACTTCTAGAGAAACTGGTCAGCTAATCTTTAGGCCATCTGATATACAGTATAGGCTACCCTAGGCCTTCCCGTGTTCATGGGATTTCTTTGACAGTTGCAAAGGGGAAAATGTGAGGATAGTTTTCTTTGCGCCCAGTGTACAAGTACGACATTCCAACCACTCGGGTCTTCATCAGATAGGCCTACACCATTACCTGTTGCAATATATCTGTGTGCATTCCTACATTACGTCTATTTCTTTGATAACATGATTTGCTAGCACGTACTGTAACAATACGCCGCTATAATTATTAGGACTCAACACGCTTTGGTGGTATTATGCTGTGGGCTTTAATTAGCGCATTTCAGGTAGCCTATCCTACATCTGGGCAATAATTATTGAACAAATTGCAGTCTACATGCCATGACAAATATTACCAGTAGTAGGCTACTGACCGAACATGAAATAGATCGTTTACAAGTTATGGTAATGCTATTCTGGCGTGAACATTGCGCTTTCATCACGTTAGCACCCTATGATTACAGCTCGTTATGTCTCGTCAAAATGATTACAGCTCGTTATGTCTCGTCAAAATTCATTGATGAAGGAAGGTTCGCTTTATCCCAGAGAACCATCTTGTTTCACTTAGGCTAGACTAAAACATAAGAGAAGAACTTGACACTAACCATGTAGTCGTGTTTTCTATAGCATATTCGTTAACCTGTCGTTCTTTGAACTCTTTAAAAATGTTGGGATATGTCTGCGAGGTGTTTAGCCAAGTTACATGCGTAGCCTACTGCTTTTAAATGACTTTGTGTACCTGATGGCTTGCCTGCTTGACACGCCCACTTGCCTAGATGCGTGCAAGGAGCAGTGAGAGCAGCAGTTCACACAGACACAGAACGTAATTATTTTAATAAAGTATCGATTCTAAAAACGTCTGAAATCGTACCGTTTTTTGCGTGAAGACATCACGATACCTTTTTAGTATCGATACACCGTGCAACACTAGTATAATGATGCCCGTCCAAAGAAAGTGGCCAAAATCGCCATTTTGGCAGCCATTTTGTTTATGCTAATAAGATGGTCAAAAACTCAAAATTCTGCTTGGGAACAGGGCTAGTTAGATTCAGCACATGTTAATTATGATAAAAAGTCCTGTTCCCAACTTTTACTAAGAAATGCCTCTAGACCCATATACAAGGACTTTTTCTTGAAATAGCACTTGTCTAAAATGGGATATTAGTGGTTTTCTTTTTTTTTATCCCGAATTGACACAGGTCTTGCTGTGGTGTAATATAAACAAATGTCTTTTTTATTGGAAAAAGAAAATACATGACATGTTCAATAAACACAGTTGTTTCTTATAGTGTAACAGATCCAGGTTCATTCATTCATTCATTCATTCATGTGAATCCTTCATCGTCTTCGTCTTCGTTCCGTTTGTTTATGCAGTCTTTGGAGTATTTCCCTGACTGTTATATTTGCAATTTCCCCAGCACAATTAGAACAGAACTAGGGAGCAAACATATGAATAAGCATAAGTAGATGAAAAATAAACAGAGAATCCAAACGGAAAATCAGTTCAATTATTTGTGTGCAAAGAGTGACACCCCCCATACACAGTGGAACTCTGTTATCATTCACTTGAGTTCACATCAGCTAATTCAGAGTTGTCATTTAAACTTCAATGTGTAAACAAACCGTTGTGTTCATGAGAAAAGCTTCTAGTTTGGTGAAGCATGCAGTCACAGGCTCAGAAATAGCACCATGTGGAGGATGGACCTGTACAGAGAAGAGCAAAATAAACAGTGCTGGCTACTTGGGGCTGGTTAACTAAACTAAACAAAATAGCAGTTGTATGTTTTAAATAATGTTTTTGTTTACTCCGTAACACAAATCAAAGACCTTTAAAGAAACTTACACAGGGTGTCAGAATATAGCTGGTATGCTTCACCATTTCAATAACCTTTTGTGAATTTTTTATTTTCTTGTAGACAGATTCTGCCATTTTCATGATATCCATGAATGCCATAGCATTGTGTTCTATCTGTTGGCAGAAAGTAAATGTTCATATTGTATCACAAGTAAATTCAACTTTTATTGGGTCTACCCAAAAAGGAATATTAACTCTTAGTATAACTGTTAAAAAAACAGTTATATTAACCAACTGTTTTACCTGATTAAGCATTTCCTGTGGGTTGCAGAGAACCGTTTTATCAAAGTCATGTCCACACTCTGGGGAGATGTTACTGTTCTGGTTGCAATAAAATAAATGGTTATAGTGGTATTATTCTAGGAAAATCTTTTCAACTCATCAACCACATTTAGTTCAATTAATTTAACAATTCATGTACTCATATATGCACCTTTTACCTATTCTTAGATTATATTTTGATTAAAAATGAACAAAGTAGTATTTACCAGGCTGTTTAATTCATGGAAAAGTTCCTTCCAACGAATCTTCTGTGTGCAATCCTTATGGCCATGCAGAAGTGGCATAAGGCAGAAAATAATGACCACTTTAATCCAGCTCATGTTGTTTTGCTAGAACAACAAAAAAACAATATTGGTCAGTAAATACAGTTGTTTCGATAAAAATGGGAAAAAACAGATATGAAAAGTAATAATGTGTACAAGTAAGAGTAAAGTAAATTGCACACAAAGATACTTACCTCAGCTTGTGCTGTGTGATTTGTCGTTGTAATTTCCGATACTCATGTCTGGGAGCTCATGGTTCTTTTATAGGGGTGAGATGCTTGAGCAGTTGTACCACACCTGTTACACTTACACAAAGTGAAACCAGGAAAATTCTCTCAGCATCATCAGATAAACTCAATGAACAGGTAGAAACTTAGAGGTGGAAAATATTTCCAGGATACATTGCCGAAAAAGGAATTTTGCTGAGTTCAACAACAAAAGGGACCATTATTCCATGTGGTAGGATTATGGTACAGAGTATCTCTATGGTACAGAAAATCTCACAAATGACAACAACACAATTTGCAATACAACACTTTCAATCATTTTTTTTTTTTTACTTTTTCACTGGTGGCCTTACCACAGAACTGCATTATGCACGGCTTAGGCATTGAGCTGAAACAACAAGTGCGTTTATGTGTAGCCTACTTCACATTATGTCTGAATTAATTTGAAGATGATAACAAAGAAATGGGTAAATACTTCAGGGAAGTGGAACATTTGTTGCATGCCATCTCTTTGGCATGCTACTTTGCTTGCTATAATGGAATAATGTTACTGTTCATTTTGTTGTTGCAGGTCATCCAATCATTGCTCTTGTGCATTGGATAATTCAGTGGCCTGGAGTTTGATTTCTTAAGAGATTTTGGCAGAAATGCTCCATCCCTTGCATCCCTGTCAAAGAAACGAGAGTGAAAAGGCTGCATCCGGTGGGGAAAATGAAAGTGGAAGGTGTAACGGTGTGATTGCTCAGCCCCATCCTTGCCTCAGGCTTGTGCTAGGAACATTTTGGGAATCCTCTGATGACGTATGTGAGACAAGAGGCCATTGATACAACCCATCCAGATATATCCATGAGTGTTTGGATCAATGCCAAAGTTCAAGGTCAATCAGTAATAGGCTTTTTGCACATACGACTCGTTTGTTTACGGTGGAGCCAGGTGTGTTTGAACCTGCCCCTATTGTTAATGTAATTCATGTCTACACGGACCCAGTTGGATGTTGCACCTTGTAAATCAGCATGTTACGATAAAGAAGGATTTATGCAAGTTCAAATTGTTATTATTGGGCAAACAAGATATTCAGTGTCGGACTGGAGATGTTTAGGAGCAGAATATAACAGAAGATGCTGTTACAACACAGGTAACGCTCCACCGGTAACAAAGAGGCCACATTGAGAGCCTTTCATGCAAAGAGCCCATTGGCAACACATTTGAGGAATGTTGTGGTTTTATGGTATTATGATTACTGTGGGTTATTATACACTGTACAGTAAGAGTAACTGGGACTCTGGGAGTTTTTTTTTTTCTCTTACAGTCAGAGCAGGATCGGATACTGGCTTGTTCTGACAGGTAGGCCTACCTACTGGAGGTGCAGGTTAGGCTTATCTACAAAACACTCCCTTAGTAAAACACCTTCCTCCTCTTCTCCCCCTAAACATTGAAGACCTGACACAATCCACTGTTTACTTCCCCTCAGAGAGACCACCATTGCACCTGGAAGATCCAGCTGAATTTCTCATGCCCCTGTCAGTCATTGATCACAGACTTTCTACATTAGGGAGGCTGTGAGCACCTGCAGTTTCAGGAAAGCTTACCACCTAGAGAGAACTCCCCTATCCATTCTCACTTGCCAATGTATGACCACTGTTCTGCTTGATAAACCTCCAGATGCAACAGGGGGCATTCAGTTACACTGGGATGTGTTAATTGGGTCTGACAGGTGGGAGATGGCATAAGTGAAGGAGTAAAATCTCTCCTTTGTGCCAAAAAGGCATTCAACCCAGAATGTCTGCCATTTTTATATTTATTTTTCATTTTCTAACATGAAATACTTTTACACTGCATGGATTGACTAAAATACTATATGTATAAGTGGACACTTTCATAATCCATGGAATAAATGTATTATATGTAAATGCTTGTTTTGGGGCCACACCCTCTATAGAAAGTCAAAGTAAACAGTCTCCTCTTAAGTTGTCATCCTGTTCAATTCATGAAGAGAACAATAGTTATGAAATTCCTGGCAATGTGATGTCTGCATTTTCGAGAAGTGTTGTCACTGTGTAGAATGTGATAGGTGTGTGCCTCAGGCAAAGGAAAGCACGGAGACAAAAAACATCTCAGACAACGCAAAAAAACACTACTGCCTTATAATTGAATGCAGAGAGATACTCCATACCACTGAATTTCATGTTGACCCTTGGGAGATGTACTCCCTGAGACTACTTCAAAATTGAAGACAATGACTTCATTAGCCCATGCTGAGTATCTGGAAATAGGTTTAAGGATTGTTGGCTCTATTTAGCAGAGAGGGATGCCTGTTTGCGGAGAGTCAAGTCCATGGGGAAATAAGGGGAGCGACCCATGATTCTGGATTTCATTAACTTGTGATTTGGTCTAAATTGCTTTATAACTGTGCTCTCTGCAGACACAACATCATGATTACTTTTCTGCTAGTAACATATCTGACTTTAACTTTGGTACATGCAGGTAATTGGCAGCTTTATATACAAGTGCATTGCGGAAAAATCAATCCCACTATGTTGATAATGAACGAAAGTGGTCAGATGTATTTGTATTTTTTTCTGACACCTGTGATTATCAACTAGCACTGTTAGTCCATGAAATTTCTTAAGTTAACATCCCACATGCATATTTGTTTTATGTTCACTAATCAAAATGTTATGCACGGATTGTGGTGTCAGGTATCAAAATCTACTCCCACACGCTTCACTGAAAGTATGAAGTTCCTCTTTGACATTAGTTTCACTGTGACATTTCCTCATGGCCTATGACAGAATAGAATGGTGTTTAAAAAATGTAAATAGACAAGAACACAACCGTTTCTTCCTCTCGATTCCTCAGAAATGAAATAGACTTGACTACAAGGTAACACGTAATTACACAATATTCTTGTAAAAATGCTTCTTTTTGTTTCACAGAACTGAATCATGCAGAGTCAAATCTAAGGTGATGTGCATGCGTATTGCTCAGATAAAACACTCACATTTGTCTTTACTGAACACACAAGTTGTCAAGTTATTTTACATCTATTAGGCCTTCATTCAATAAAACATGACACGTTATTTTTTATAACTGAACAGAATATAGTAAGCATTAAAATGTAATAAAACCTCAAAATGTGATGGGTTGTGTGCAATGCGATAGAAAGGTTGACTGCATGTTGTGAACTGTTTTTGCACATAATTTGACATAGTCTTTATTTCCATTTGTTGCATTGCAATGCAATCAATATACTGAACATTCTTTGCTCTGTACTACACTGTAAAAAAGGAAAAGTCTGGTCTGTCCAATTTCTCGAACCATATTATGTTACAATTACTTAAAACAGTCTAGTGTTGAATGAAATACAACCTTATTGTGTTCAAATAGTCATTCCAACTGAGTAATCCATCTTTATAATTGAATCACGTAAGGTAAGCGTATACTTGGGGAGTGTGTGTGTGCGTGTGTGTGTGTGGGGGGGGGTTGTCACAGTTACTAAACCACAAAACATGAAATTGAACAAACTCATGTTTTTCTTTCAAACACAATGTTATTACATTGAACTGACATATTTTGCCACAGCAGTTCATTTATCCAACAGAATCATGTAAGATCAATGTGAAGCACAGTAAGCACTGAACCACTGAGGCAAATGAACACATGGGATGCCTTGGTGTCACCATTTCATTGTGTTCCCATGAGCTTTTGCAAAAACACTGAGATAATCACACAGCTAAAATTGTTGGCAAAAGTTTTCACATGTTTTTTTAAAGAGAGTTATGCTTAGTGATAAGTAGAATTTGGAGCTTAGTAAGTTGTATCTCATGTTATGATTTAAGATTAACCATTCTTTGTTCCCACCATGAGTGTGTTAGATATTGAGCTTTTGAGCTATTGATGCTTCTTAATACTGTGGGACAACATAGTCAGCATGTTTTATTTTAAAACTTCATCCTGAAGTCTTGTAGTATACTGTAATTTGTATATATGTTTCTAATTTACTGAAATGTGTAGTTTAACCATGCATATGTGAAAATGGTCCCCTTCATCCAAAGTCTCCATCTGTGTAAATTTCCAGAATGAGAAGACTGTTTGCTGTATTGACTTCACCCCAAACACAGAGACAGACACAAACATACTGTAGCCTAGGCCATTAGAAGGTTAAGGGGTCTTGTAACATCCTTATCTCTGTTAACTGGATGGATGGATCATTGTTGTGTTGGGGGGAAGTTTCTTGTGATTTTCCATGTGTGTGTGTGTTTAAGAGTATAAGAACTGGCTTCACCCAGAGATGTATGGGATTGTTACTTGACATTTGCTGTGGGTAACATTCTCCCGCTATCGTGAATAAAGCTGTAATCTCACACCAGTTGTCTTTGAGTACGCAGTGACGCAGTGAGCTGCCTGCTACAACACCGGCGCTCGGGGAGCAGTGAGGGTTAGGTGCCTTACCACTTCAGCCGCTTCCTACTGGTCAGGGTTCGAACCAGCAACCCTCCGGTTATAAGTCCAAAGCGCTAACCAGTAGGCCACGGCTGCCCAACTAGTACTAAGTACATCTGAATGCCTACTCTCAGTACGTGCCACCTGTATAACACAATCACGTTGAAATTACATGAATATTTCAGGTAAGCCTAATTAATTTCATTGGAATAACTTGATCAAATTGGGTTATCACAGCATGAATACATTTTGTAAGCTGAAAGAGAAATGCTGGACTAAAGACATTTCACTCATGTGCAACCGATGTCCATGATAAAATCAAGTAAATCCAGTGATTTTCTTTTTTTTAGTGTACTAGAGGAGCTGAAAGCCAAGGCTTCTGCTAAAGGTGTTCTGCTGAAGGTGGCCTAAGATAGGAAAAGGGAAGGGGTACACTGAGCTTTCTCAGTGGTCTTTTTGATGGAGGGAGAGAGCACTGTCCAGAGCGTTTTCAGCAGGAGGGGTAGGAGCAGGTGTTTTGGGTGCTGGACCCTTGAGAGGTGGTCCTGAATTGAGACAAAGTCAGTTTGGGTGCTGGCCGTTCATGCCAGATAGCCTGTCCTCAGCCTCGGCACTTGTCTTTCTCCTCATGCTACCAAGGTCCTGGGGAGTTGGATGCAGGTGATTCCACAACATTTCAGCTGTGTCCTTGTTGCACAGTCTTGTCCCAGTGATTGTTAAAAGGTTTGAAGAAATGGGATGTTATACACTACTCACTACTGGTTTTATTGAGTTAAACCAAGCATGACCTTATAAAGTTTTGCCCATTTAAATGTAGTCTTTTAATTTTGTCTTGCACTACAATTAGTCTGGTGACAGTGTCCCTCAGTGTGACCTTAGCCTCTATGTTCTGTTAAGTGTAAAATTGTACATTTTATCTCAGCTTGGCCTGTTCATTTCAAACCTGAGACAAAATGTAAATGTCTTTAGGTAAATCTGTTAGTGGTTCTGTGTTCTGTCCATTTGTTCTCTTTTTTCCTCCTATTTGATTAGATTAATCACTACATTGTCCTTCCAGTACTCTCTGTCTCTCTCTCTACCTTTCTCTCTCTCACACACCCTGTGGGACCGTTAAGCAGGAACAAAGAGATGGTACAAAAGACAGGAATTACACAGAAAGTGACATTCCTTCTCCTCCTCCCTTTTCCCAAGATCAAATCAAACTCTTTTTTCCTTTACTTCCATAAAATGTGCTCCACCATCTATCTCACTCACTCTAATGGCATCCTCGTTATTATCTCGATGATTATGTGTTGCAAGCCATTTAGCATGCTCAACGACTCATGCTGAATTTATTTGCTGCAGCTACAGTACTTGGAGGCCTATAGCAGCCAGGGGACTTTAGAGAAACTGAAAGAGAAACAGAGGAAGAAAGAGAGAGAGGCAGTGACAACGCCTCAAAATAGGCTGTATGGCGTTGTGGAAAATTAGATCTCACAAAAAAAAAACTAATGTGGTCTTGCCCCATACAAATAAGGCAGCATTTCTTGTGCTTTGTAATTTAAAATTTGTTTGTGCTAATGAGTAAATGCCTGCGGGTTGGCCAGCGATTTACAGTAACTTACCGGTCCATTAGATAAACTATTAGTCTATGATAATGGGAATGATATTAACACATGGAGATTGTTTACTGGAATCAGTGTGCGTAGGATTTGTGAGGTTATCATGCCTTCTTGTTGCTGTGCATTACATTACTGATATTTTATACTCTTCTGCAATTCCTTACCAAACATGATATTGGAAAATATATTTGATATTTAGAACAGTTTAGTTCCATTGAAATGACATTGAAATGACAATTTAACTACTTCTGGTATTCATGGGTTTCATAAGGTCCCTTTCCACAGGTGTATAAAATCAAGCACCTAGATTATGAATGCAGACTGCATGGTGCTTGATTAATACACAAGGGACCTGATGAAACCCATGAATATTATTATAATGTGAAGCATTTCCTTGGATTTTATTTTTGGCGATCATTACGAATTCAATTTGTCATTTTCATTTTTACCTGACTAAGAGGGGTATGCAATATTGTAGAAATCTCCCAACTTCCTAATAAAGTTAATATATATGTTGCATGATTTTTTTGCTGTGTCCCAGAGAACCAATAAAGACTTAACATGGTTGACTGACATAAAAAGAAAATAAAGATATCACATTATCATCAAAAACACAAAACACATTTTGCATTTGCATTCAGTCATTACTGGCATATTTTTAACATAGTGGGACCAGAACAGTAAAGACTTGGATTTAATTTTAAGTCAGTGGTTTAATATTTTGTGAGTAGTCAAAGAGTAGCAGTTGAGTACTGCAATTGAAACACTAGAGGGAGACAAAAGCCCACAGTAGTCAAATGGTCCCTCACACTGTAAAATTGCAATTTAAACAAATCTGCATTTTTAAACAAATGCCCTTAAAATCATGACCATATAAAAAGTAATACCAAAACACCCATGCTATACAATTGATATGAATGGTGATCTTTTCTTCAAGCTAGCATATTTTAAGTTGTGAATTTTAAAACACCTTAACCACACATAAATCATGTGCTTAGTATACTTCAACAAACTAACTATGGGAAGTACCCTTAATGAAAAGAGCAATACTTCACATAAAAGTGTAAAAGGTAATTAGAGGTAAGAAAATGTACTAATTTATGGTGACACATCACACTCAAGAAATAGATACAGGACATTTAACCACCCTATCCAGGAAGTTTTGGTAAATCAAATTCAAGTTATACATTATTAAATGATTAAAAGAGGTGACAATATATGTTGCTAGAGAGACAGATGCTTAAAGCTGACATACAAAGAGACCCCTGAACAAATGGACATAGTAATACACAACAGCTTCAGGGGGAATATTCACACACAGCAGAACAATGGCATAAGCACACACACACACACACACACACACACACACACACATAGAGAGAGGGAGAGAGAAAGAGAGAGAGAGAGATACAGCGTTGCACACATGCACAGAGACAGACACAGAAGACTCCAAAGACTCCAGCAAGGCACTTTCTATGGCACAGACTTCCTTGCTTAATGGGCTGTGAGATTCCCTCCCATTTACCCCTCATGCCGGAAATAAAAGAAATCTGGTTGGTGCTTGGGAAAAAATGGCTGGTTGCAGTTAAACCCTTGAGTGAATTGGAAATTAGAAAATGATAAGAGGGGCTATCAATCTTTGGGGAAACTTTCCACCCTGGCATTTGGTTATATGGGCCATGGCATTAGGGTGGGGTTGGGTTTAGAATGCAGGGAGGGGGTGGAGTTGGAGGCTGTTAGAAGGACAAGCCAACCTGTTGACATACCTATGGTCTTACTTTTACCTCATTTAAGTCCACAGTAGCAAGGGTACTTTCATAAATCACATAATTCAAATGAGAAAATGCATAAACAAATACCTGTATCTGTATAAGGCTTTCTTTTTTTGTGTCAGTGACTCTTATAATAAAAAACACATCTTAAAGTAGAGGCATGGAGGTAAATTCCATGAGCTCAGTCCCTTTGTGTAATTTTGTGAGCAGACAATGCTGTGTTCCTATATAAAAACTCAACAACGTAAAAAAACGTAACATTTGCCAGGGACAATCTGCTTTCACAAACACCCATACACATCAGAAAACATCAAGTCTTGCAGAAGAGACAGAGAGTAATCAAAATGTCATTTTGCTCTTGGCTTGCCCCTCCTGTCCCTGCCAGCGAGAGCAGTGAGGGTGAGCTGAGGTCTGCAGGGGCTTCACCGCGGGCCTCACTGCTCGGAGGCTCAGAGCCTTCCTCCAAAAGACAGACAAACAACCACACAGCCTGGGTTTCCAAAGCAGCTGGAAGGCAAGAGTGACGATCCTCAGATGGAAGGTGTCATGCAAAGAGATACCTCATCTTTATGCCCTAATTTATTTTGCAAGCAGGGAAGAAAGCAGTGGTACACCAAAATATGTTATATAACCCAACAACAGCACTCTTTAAACTGTGGGAATCTGAGCATTGGACCATAGAACTGATGATGTACTAAAGTGATGGCAATATAATTATCAGTAACCGTGTGTAATGTTTAAGACATAATTTGCTACCTTGTAAAGAAAGCCATGGTTATGGTGACATAAGATATGTCTTCTCCATGGTATTCATGTCAGGTAGACTCCACACAATGTGAGAATACATGGGCTGTTTGGATCTCAAACCTCCAGCCACCGCTTTATACTAAATGAAAACGAATCACCTGCGACAGTGTTGCAAATTGGCTATTCCAAATATCACCTGACAGAAATAGGGGAAAGTCTGTCCCTGTTCTCCAGAAGAGAAAGGAGGCTTAAGGGAAGTGTTTCGCTTGTGAGGGACCTCATGCATGCTTCACCACTCTTTACTGCCAATGTATATTGGGGTGCTAATGGCTGGTACAGAGCAAACACACTGAGGGGGAAGTCCAATTTTAAGATCAGATACACTTTTTCCTCTCTGACCACTTTTATTTCAGCCTCGCTGGTCACCAGAGGGGCTTTTTCTCTCTTGGCAATTCATCTTACTATTAAAATACGTCAGGGCATTTTGAGGGCCTGTGAATTAAATAATGATAAATACGGTGTCTGGCCAGCAGGCCATGCACCGTGCTACTGGTGTTTATTTTCTTCTGCTCTGTCCAGACTGATGAATCACATTCCTGAAATAGTTTATGAAGTTCCGAATTGATGCGATGGTTCAAAGTGGGGGAAAGAAGGGGCCAAATTAATATGGTGAAATGGGCCTGTTACCTGGTTCCTGATGAAAGGCAGGGGAACAGTCTTTTATATAAATTGTCTGTGAGGTGGGAAATAGAGGAGGTGTTGGAGAAGGGGGTGGACGAAGACTCGGGAGATGATAATGGCCAGCCAGGCATCGGGCAGTGAGAGGGTCAGCCCAGAAAGAGAAAGGGGTCCTCGCTGGGGAGAGGCGGTGGCAGACGGGTGCTGATCAGTCATAATGGCACCGCTGAGGCCAGGCTGTAAGGAAGAAAAATGAAAACTATTAAAGGGGCCTGTGTGCAATGTTGGCTTTGGCGTGTCAGCAATTATTACCCAGGGACACTCTTCACATCCTGAGACACCAGGTAAGATGGAGAGAGAGAGAGGTGTGGGGGATGGAAAAGATATATTGATGCAGGTATATTACGGCACCTATTCTCAAAGGGGATCTAGGAGATTGCTGAATGTGCATTCATTATGACCATTTCAGAAATAATCAAATAGATGAATAGACAACTGCAATTGTACAAGAATGAAAGGATAGGATAGACTAGAATATATACATGAAATGTAAGGGTAAGGTGAAAAATCAACAATGATGTACAATATGTACTGTTCTTAGGGAAAAAAACACTATTCTTATCCAACTTAGTGGGTTCCTCAGTGAAGGGGATTGCAACATCACATTTACGATGACTAACATGACATGCAAAATCATGGTTTATAAAATTATAGCTTATAAACTAGCATCTATATTCAGGGGCGCCTGCAGGAATGAATGCTATGTACGTACACCCATCTATAGAAATCCAGCTGTAATGCTAACGTTTTGAAAAGCACATCAATTTTGCCTATACCTTGTTCTTGTCCCTCTGAAATAACTCCTCTAGCTTTGCAGCCTCCATCCAATCTGTTTTTGTTGTTTACAAAAAATGTTTTAGATCCATGTTGGCCTTGAAGTCTTGAGCTAGTGAATTAGCTCAAAATTGTGTGCTGATACAAAAAAAGCAACAAGTAGCCTAGCCTACAACTTCTGTAATTGCTGCGTGCGTACAGTACGCTGTTATTCTCTCTCTTGCTTATGTGTGCGTGCATATACTTCTGCATAAAGTTGATCTTGATAATGTGTTTACTTTACAGAACATTGTAAACAGGCTACTGTCATGCAGTTAATGGGATATTGTGCAGAATTGGGAAGTTATGGTGGGCTAAGTTGATGTGAGTACACACACAGGAGAAATTATCTCTGTTGAGTAGCCTGATGGTACACACAGTGCACGGCCGTACACCTGCAGGAGCACCTGTATGTGTTTCATGACAGTTGTCAAACTGCCTGAAACTTGCATAATTACACTACCAGAGATTTGTTGTTTATACATATGCCATACTTGTACCACTATACACTATCTAAATATATAATACATATTTGGACAATACAAAGCATGAGTATAGCCAGCTGCGGATGAGCACTAGCGGGTGTGACACCTAATAGTAGGGGGTCATATTGCGAATTCTATCCTAGGTCTTCTGTTAATCCTTGCAGGGGACAAATGAGCATGCATCAATCACTAGTGCCAGCATTCCCTGTGGTTATGAGACAAACATTAACCTTGTCATGGCCCCTGGTGTACTCAGGTCTATACCTAAAAGGAAAAGTGCATACTGTTTATTTCTTTATATTAAATATGTAATTTTTCCCTCACAAAGCATTCATGACTACACTAAGATACTTAAGGTTATTGTTGAAATAAAACATGTACAAATCATGTATTTCTGTGCCTGTTTGGGCTACTATAAGGAAGCCAGTTATTTTCAGACACTTGCTGCTGCTTTTGTGATCTTTACTTTACAACACAGCAATAGCTATTGTATACCTCTTTATAGCGCTTTCAGCTATAGCTAACACTTTTCCAAACAATATGGGATGCATTGGTTACTGAGTATGACATGTGGAAATGTATGCCACAGTACTACAGACTCAAACCCTGATTGTTTAGTCAACATGGACACGATCACTAATAAAAAGCCTTGGTAATGTCTTCCATTCTAAATGTGGTGTAAATATGATATCATATCACTCTGAAGCATGGGTCAAGAATTAATCCTAATTCACTGATAATATTTGCTAGCTAAACACAGATGTGCTACTTTCTAAATATGGAATACTGTTGTTGTCAGCAGTCTCCCTCAGCCACACCAACACAGCTCCACAAGATGTAATCATGCTGCCTCGACATCTGATAAGTTCCACGTTATCAGTGGAACAAGGAAACAAAAAAATCACTTCAAATGCCCTAAGCAAGAATAAAAGCGAGAGTAATTTTGTGGCCGTAATCAACAGCAACATTTGTAGAGATACAGGCATGGAAAAAGAGGAACAAGGGAAAAATAGTGAGTTGTGAATGAGGAATAATGGAACACTTAGAAGCTTTCAGCACCAGGGAAAGCCAAAATGAGAGAACACAGCAAGTATGGAGGAGAGATAAGACAAAACACGGTCTAAATCTACTCTAGATGTCAAACCTTCGTTCTTGAATGTATATACATTCTCTTTCCTTCACAATTCACAATCAGACAATTGGTTTTGAACGTTTTTACAGCAAGTTTTTACATGGCACATTTTAGAAAGTCACCTACACGTACAGAGAAGCTACCTATAGAGAAGTCTAGGAAACCCTAGGAAAATATTAGTTGAGGACTGTGATCATTTATATTTATGATGTATCTGTATATGTGATTCATGCATTTTGAAAACATTTACATCACAGAAACCTTCTCAAACATATTCAGCACTGTTTTACTGATTTTGAGAAGCAAGCACAATCCTATGTCAGTTCTTAGACTGTTAAGTGTTCTAGATGTTCAATTAGACTTTTGATGTCAGGAAAAAGTATAAACAGAACATAGGCTATCTGACTTTATAGGAAACATGAAAATGATCCAACTCATAGGCCTATGCATCATTTCTGCTCATAATGGTCAACATTTGTGGGCCTAATCTTTGAAAATAAACGTATATGAGTAAAACAATTGTAGCCTAAACTGAGAAAACCTTAAGACATCATTCCTTTACAACCACTCAGTAGGATGCTTTCCTATCCCTGAGGACAGCAAAAAAAGTTTTCACCTGTTTCTCCAAAACACCAGTTAGAAGAAATAGGGTGATTCTGTGTCAAATCATATAAGGTTGTTGCTGCACCATCTCAGATTTTGTTAAATTCTTGTCTATGAATGGGTCCCAAAACCAAGGCCTGTAAAATATTTCTGTTCAAATCCATTGTGACATTTAGGGTACTATAAACTTTTTTGTGCACTTTTGGTATCAGTCATTATTTTTTTTTCTTTCCATACTATGTAAGGGATAACGGCCGCCGAGGTGTCCTGTTATACGGAATTAATGGAAAGGGCGAGGGGCAAAAAACTCCCCGACGCGCAGCGGAAGGGAGTTGCCTCCGCCCGAGTCCATTAATTCCGTATAACTGGACACACCTCGAAAGCCGTTATCCTGCTTATCACCCGGTTGCCACTTTAAAGCAAAGGAAACACGCGGTTCCGTTTAAAAAGAAGCTCACTAGTTCAGCTTGTTGTACAACTTTTGTTGGCCCTATAACAGCGATAGCATGGACAGTTGGTTTATTTACAGTTGATTCCATTGTTGCGAAGCTTGCAACCAAAGATTCTAGAGCGCTGCAACCGTCGTCCTACTATGGTTGTTATAGTTACCATTCCTAAGCATTGATATGGAACGGTGTCCTGTTATTCAGAATTAATAGCCACCCCACCAGCCAATCAGAAAAGAGTATTTCTTCTCTCCGTGTGATACATTTTATTGATGTTGTACCAATATTTGAGCTTTCCGCATACAATGGCCTTGAAGATTTTAAGGATCAAACAAGGAGAGGTTGTATTTTTCAGTAATTTTTATAGTTTTTTTTTTTAATGGTCCACTCATACCGAAATCATTTTGGGTAGGCCTAGGCCAGAGCCATAGAAAAAGATTTTATTTACCACTCTGGCCTAGGATAAGGCCATGATAAGATCATTTCCGAAAGGGTCAAACAATCAAGGGTGAAAAACTGTATTAAACATTGGAATTTAACAAAAATATTTTACAGGTCTTAGTTTTAGGTTTTAACTAATTGATCTGAATTGGTTGATGTTTCTCCTGGTAGCCTGTGCTCACCTGTGCTGTGTGCATATACCTCGGCCATAATAACGCTGTCGCGGTCGTGGGCGCGCGTGCATGTTACTCCCCGGCCCAGAATAAGGACCGGCCCTGTCTAAAATCAAAAGATTATATCACTGTGCGTGTGTGGTAACGTTAACTTCTGATCTTGACTCACTGCAGAATGTAGCGGCTTGTTCACTGCACTGGAGAATCCAGCTAAACAAGTTAAAGAAAGTCAATATCTCGCAAAAGAAACTCGAGATCTCGCAAAAGAAAGTCAATATCTCGCAAAAGAAACTCGAGATCTCGTCTTGCAAAAGAAAGATCTCGCAAAAGAAACTCGAGATCTAGCAAAAGAAAGTCGGGATCTCGCTGAAACAAATTCAAGATCTCACAAACCTACAGTAGGCCTAGTCAGTGTTTGTCTACTACAGTAGTCAGTTAGCCTACATACCTTTTCTCAGTTTTTTTTTCATGTCACCTCCCGGGCTCCACTAAATATTAGGTAGACAAATGTTGAGCAAAATCTGACACGGTGTCGCAACATAGATTGTGTCTGGTGGTTTGACATGGAATAACCCAATGGAGTAACGAGGATAGATTGAGAAGAAAAATAGTGTATTTTAGAGATCTTCAGCTTAATTTAAATTTGATTTAGGCTAGAGGCAAGGAGGCTAGCCTACTTTGCAGTTGGTGAGGTAGGGCCTAGGCTAAAGGTCAGAAGTGGCGCGAATATCCCGCACAGAAAAGAAGCGGAAAACTCAGAGGGCATCGTTGTGCCTTTTTATGATAACTGCTATTAAACATAGAGGAGAGGAGGAGAATGATCTGTTGTGCAAAGTTACAGGAATAGCATATAATATAGACTAGCCTACTTTTCAAACCAAATTGACGCTCGTATAGCCTACAGGCCGTGCTAGAATAGCCGACCTAGAATTTAAGTTCATTTCTACGAGACAGTCTGTTATGGACGCTACCAGACGAATAGATGAAGGATGGACGATTGCTGTTAGAAGAGGCCTAGGCTACACTAACCCTGTCATCACTGGGATTCGACAAACCCCCGTGGTCACTGGAGATTCTGCGCCGGCTTTGCAGCGGACCACAGGTAGGCTGCATGTTGTTCAGCCTCACCTAACGTTATCATTGTTTATGCTTTCCGGCTACGTTTAGAAATGCTTTTGTTGTTGCAGGTGTGGGCTTATAATTGATATGAAAGTTATCAACTAATAGGTCTAGTTTAGTTTAGCCTATCTGTAATGTGGAAGGGAAAGATCTGAATCCACAGTTATTTTTGTTGGTAAGGTAATGAACTTTAGGCTACTCCTTCATTTTGGTGATTTTGCCTACACTCTATTAACATATACAATAAGAACTTTAGGCCTACGTCTAGGCCCCTACTTGTTTTAATATAGGCAATGCTACAATACAACCCTTTAGTAGGCTACACGTGATGCTCTACCAAATGGTTATAAAAGGCACACTTCACCATTCTTATTTAATGTCACATTTAGAAATGAAATTAAGCTATAAGGTCCATTCACACTGAGCTGGTGCTTAGACTCTGTCCTGGGTCAAGTGTCTCACCATGCCATAAACAACTTCAGCCAATCAACTGTTGCATTGTATAGGTATAGATGTTGAGCTAAAATATCAACAACCTTTCACCTATTTAAAATGACTGCTAGGCCTATTTTATTTTTTTCTAAAGGAGCTTTAATTAATTAATTAATTAACTTTAATTAGTGTGTTAATTAAAAATAATCAGCATACCATTTTCCACTTTGTCCATCTTTAAATTCATATGTGGCACTAGCATGCAACTGAGAATCAATCACACCTCACCCACAGCACCACAAGCACTAGCATGTAAATAAGAGCCAATCACACCTCACCCACAGTACAACAACATAGTTGCATTGAAAAGTAGCAAAGAAACTGGACAAATACTAAAGATGTCTGGACATTAACACGAGTCACCCCCTTTCTGCGAAAAAAGAAAAACAAAACAGTGAGTAACAGACAGATAGCTCAATAATCAATACATGTACTAAGGCTATGGGTTCATGCCAGTGTTGCGCGGGTTTGGTCACAAGCGGCCCGCGGTCGCCCGATATTTTAATCAACCCGACCGCCTTCGGACCCTTGAATATTAATTAGGACAAAATTATACCCGACCCGCGATCCGACCCGCTTATTTACAGAATGTGTGCTTTTGGTTATAGTCTGCATGCAGTGTGACAGTAGGCCATTTCTGTAAAACAAACTAATTTATTTAGGCATGCAGAACATAATGTTTGCGTATAGGAGAGAGAACGCAACCACCAAGGATTAGAACACTAGGATAAGATTTGAAGGCCATGGACATACATCTTTCTTTCGAAAACAGAAATGGTGTGGCAAGGTAGGCTAGAGAGATACATTGCTGGTCAAAACATTAGCGTAAGAACTGGTTTATAATGATGAATGAAGCACAAAGCTTTACTAAAGCACATCCACTGTTTAAAGTCACAAACACAACGAACTGTAACTTTTATGCATGCGCGAACTTATACATAGGATGTGTAGTCTGTGCCATAACATTTATTCCTGCAGGCTGCCCGTTTTGGCTGTCATACTTTTAAATGGCTTCGCAAGAAGTAGGCCTACATAGACCATAACTTACTGTCATCTTCTTTAAGAACTTTTCCCAATATTTCCCATAGCCTATATCGCTTTTCCTGAAGGGGTGTCTATTATTTTTAACTCGCGTCTTCAGCTTCTTACTGTTGACTTTACTGTATTGATGCTTAACTGTATTGATGCCAGCCTTCTCGTGATATTTTAAGTAGGCCTAGGCCTATTTGTAGAAAATATATATTTAATTAATTTTAACTGACCCGCCCGCAAATGACCCGAATATCATTAAAATATTTTGTTTATGACTCATAACCGCGGGTGACCGCGGTCATCCGCGGGCGACCGCTTAATTTCGGGCAGACCGCGCAACACTGGTTCATGCATATGTTTCATGCTGAAACCAAAAAACTCTATAAAGATAAAGATCACTAGAGCTTGATTCCCAGTTAAACAATATAGTTATCAATATTCTTAACTAATTATTAAAATGTAGAAATATATTATGATTAGATGACTAATTTATTAATAGTGTGACTAACAACTTGTAGTAGAGGACTGCCAATCATACCAATGAATGACTATCCTAAATCTATCAGTTGGCTAAAATAATCCAAAGAAATGTTTGCAGTGGGAATAACCAGTGTACACACACACACAGAGACAAACACACACACACACACACACTTTTGAAGTCAACCTTTGCTCTGAGTTATCGTTCGTGTGCAGCCCTGGCTTCATAGTGAATCAAAGGAGAGGGGTAAATAAATGTGGAAGGCTTTCACTTCCAATCATGTCCTTGCTCTACGAGATCCAGCCAACAGGCCTAGTGGATTTACAGGCCTCTGAGCTGAGGAAGCAGAGGCTTGGAGCTAATATGCCGTTTCCCAGAACTCCTCAGTTGATATGTTTTTGTGTATCTGTGGTCTGCACAAGGTAAGCTTTACAGAAACAAGTGAAATAATGATACTTGTCACATTAGAACATTTTCCGCTGCTTCTGAATTATTTTAAAGAATTCCGATTCACATTCATTTCAGTGTAAGAGGGTATGCTACAAAACATGGCCTGGTTGCCAGCTATATTTTACCTTGCCATAGGTTAAAATAAGGTGACGCCTTATTCTTTGTCAGCAGAAACATGTTTACCAGTACCATTGTAATTTCTCTGTTGTCTCTTCACATCACAAGATGCTGTCAACTAAATGGTCCCACTGTCACTGCAGCCAGGTGGAATACAAATCCTCTGATGAAGTCAGCGCTAGATTTATTTGCAGATTTTTATAAATAGCCAAGCATATGTGTGCACTGTAAACAGCAGATCAAATTTTTTATGATCTCTAGTGACGTATTTACTGCATACTGTCTCATCATTTTAAAAGTCCAACACTGCAACGACACAGGAGCCTTGATCTTCAGGGGTGTCTGACATCAAAAGGATTAATAAGTCGCATTAAGACAAGGAGCTGTATGTAATGGTTTGATGCGTCCCAATGTGCTTATTGATTAATAA
This sequence comes from Alosa alosa, assembly GCF_017589495.1. Taxonomy (NCBI): domain Eukaryota; kingdom Metazoa; phylum Chordata; class Actinopteri; order Clupeiformes; family Clupeidae; genus Alosa; species Alosa alosa. The sequence continues at coordinate 16,495,142 of NC_063204.1, forward strand.
ACGCTTGCCCGAGTTTCATTTTGCAGATATACTACTACACGTCAACAGTATTCTGCTGCTGAAGCTACTTTTCTGGACAAATGCCTTTTGCCTTCGGTGCTCCAATCTCCTTGCCATTGTTTTTATGTACTTGTGGGTACCTCACCCCCCGTGCTCTCTGCTTCTTCCTGATTACCTGTCTCTCCACTAGTATGTAAACATAAATCACCCTTGTTAGAGGTGGGGGTTTCCATAAATTCTCAGGGGAAAAAGACAGTGTGAAGGGAATTATGTATTAGCTGCATTTCTTGAAAGGAGGTGCTATTAGGGAGGCATTATCTGTGCTATCAAAGTCAATCCACAGCAGTAAGAAAAACTGGATCTGTCAGCTGGTCACAGTTTTACACACAGGTTGAAATGTGCCTTTTATTTTATTTTAACATATAGATCAGTTATGTGACCACATAAATTGTTGTACACTTGTGTTGATTTTTAAAAACAGATCATTTTTTATTTTTGTCTATAGATTTTTAGACACTTGCATGAGGAAGTGTTAATTATAATATACTCTAGAAACATTTAACTTAATTATTTTTATTCAGTACAATTAGCATAACTTAGCACTTAAACATAACAGTCATAAGATAAGGGAGACCAGGAGAACATTGCATTAGTATTATTTTCTCAAATGCCACAGCCTTTTATTTTTTTTTTACTTTACTTCTTACAATAGCAACCAATCTATTGGATGAGTGATAGCCATGGGTCATGTAAAATGTGGTGTATATATCAGTAATACATAATTTATATTCACCATGGTCAGGGAGGAAAGAACAAATGAAACCCTCATAGCCTTGCATTGCTTATAGCTAGCTAGTCAGCCAACTGTGATATCATTACAATGCAGTGTCACATACCTAATGTCTTAGTGCTATTGTCGTTTCAACTGTAGTGTGTTGCTTCACAAGATATACATGATGTTACACTACATGCAAGTGAAGTTTTCAAATCATAGAAATTAATACTTTACAATGCATATTACGTCAGTGTTGCTAATTTTTGCAGATGCTTGGAATAAATTAGCTTTCAAACTATCCCAGTACACTCCTCTGATTTAAATATATGTTATGCCTGATGAGGTGTTTCCTGAGGTTCTATTGATTGCCATGGCCCATTTTACATTTCCCTTTACAAATATTGCACAGAGCACTGTCTGTGACAGTCACACCACTGACTGCTCTTGGCTTGTCATGCTTCTTCTCAACTTATTCCACACTTCTCTTTCACCATGCATGGCTCAGTGGAGTGAAAGCATGCATTACACATGTCCTTGTGTTCTAGTCTACTGGCAGGGGTATACTTTAGGGTGAAATGTGTTTATTGCTTTCTTTCTTTTTTTGGAAGACGCACATGCCAAGTCACTTGGATTAACATTACTGGCTGATGCATAGTGTAATAAAAGACTGAATGATGTTGACTGTAAAGCCCTCCTACAAAGAAACTGATAGCACACAGAGACCAATCAGGAGGCGATCCATATCATTTTCTCTTGCCACATCTGTCAGTTGTTCTCTCTGTCTCTTACACTCTTAAAGGAATTTGTGGGATTGCGTGATTTGTAGGAGGTTGTATATAGGCGGGAATCATGGAGCTGCCATCAGTGTGTATAAGACTCCGAGAGCTTCTTTGAGAGGTGGGATGTCTGAGGTCTACTTTCTTCAGGATGTATATAAAGCACTCAATGAGAAGTAGTTTTGGCTGTAGTGATGTAGGGCTAGGTGCATTTATCACAATTTAAAGAACCACTGCTGTCCAGTGCTAGCGAACCCTCATTTGCTCATACACATAATTCACTGTCTTCGTATGCTCTATTGGTTAACAACGATTGACCTTTGTGCTTCGTCTACACTTAGAATCTATGTTCTAGATGGTCAGACCCATTTGTCCCTTCACTGCACACCAGTGGGAAAGATAATTAGACTTCAAATGAAGCTCTGTCTACTGTGTCCAAGATAGAACACTATCTAGAATAGGAGGTCAATGACATTGTCTATCTCTTATTTACAAGATTCTTTTTGAGGTTTGAGATTATGATTTTAGGTCATTGAAAGTAGATTATAGCAATACAAAACTACAAGCTATGAGCAGCATGGTCAATTACTGTATATCTGAAGTTTAGCTGAAATCATTACCATCAACTGAAACAATACTGAAATGGAATAGTTTAGAACTAACACAGTCTTCTTCTATTTATATCTCAGTCAGTTTGGTCCAAGCAACTGTAGGCCTACACCAGGGGTTTTCAATGTTTTTCAGGCTGAGGACCCATTGGCTGAGTGAGACACTGTGACTCTATTGTTATATATTATAATAATAATAAATGTATATCATACTTTGCTTATTTAATCTAGTCAGTGACACACACACACACACACACATACACACAAGGATTAAGGCCCTTTCACACCATGTCGAAATCACGCTGGTAGTTAAATACAAGTGTTGGATGAAATTTGTTGTGATAAAAAATTAATCAAGGGTGAATAAATATTGTCCTCGGTGTGAAAAGACTATACAATTTAGAGTCCGACCGATTTATCGGCATTGATCGATTAATTAGGCATTTTCCAAACTATCGGAATCGGCATTTATAACGGCCAATATTTTAAAATCCAGTAAATGAAAACCGCATATTGAGCCTTCATTTTCAGTATTGGCTTTATGTGGTTTGTCCAGCAGAAAACGACATTTCTACCACTGACATTTCTACGCTACTCAGACCACCATCATGTGAGGAAGAGCAACCTAGTCTGTCAATCATCGCGCCTCTTTGAGTTAAATTGTTGGATCATTTCCAAACGGCAGAAACTGACTGCTCTTTGATCACAGAAATTAAACAAACCATGGCTAGGGATCTTGACCAGTGGTATGTGGACGTGCAACAAGTCTTAAACAGAGCCTCTGCTTTCGATTCACAATTCAAGGAGCTTCCCGTCCTTTGTGAAGATAAGAGAAATTCAGCTTTCCGCTGTCAGCTTTCCACTGCCTCTCACTCAAGAGGCTTCACAGCTGATGGATCAGAGGGTAAGTCAATCTTTTTGTCTGTTTATGGTGATGTATTTAAAAATCTAAAAACATAGCCTAGGCCTACTGCATGTCTGTTAGCTATAATGTGTTATACTGTGCGGGTGTGTGTGTCCACAGAATGACCCAATGGTCCAGCAACACCTCCTCACTTATCTCATGACCATACTCCTGAGAGGCCAATTGATCCTAATGATGCGTGCAAGGCTGAAAAATGCTCAAGGTATGTAGCTTACATATTAAAAGTAGGCCTACTTTTGATTTAATTATATCTATAATTATGTTCTTTTGTACAACCTAATCAAGTCTTGTTATTATTATTATTATTATTATTATTATTATTATTATTATTAAAGGTGCTAGAAGATCTGTTTGGTGATACTTTCTGCAATCAGAGAATCAAAACATCCAGAGAGCAAGCCCATGATGAAATAAGTAAGTATAAGTATATGTATACTCTTTTGATCCCTTGAGGCAAAGTTGGTGTCTGCCTGTATCCCAATCTGTGAATTAGTGAAACACACACAGCACACAGAGAGGTGAAGCACACACTAACCCAGAGCAGTGAGCTGCCTGCTACAGTGGTGCTCAGGGAGCAGTGAGGGGTTAGGTGCCTTGCTCATGGGCACTTCAGCCGTGGATGTGGGCATAGGAGAGCAGTGCTCAACCACTTTCCCAGCCCTACCTGTAGCTTAGGGAAGCTAACAGCTTTCTATTAGGATCTAGTTTGTTAGTTACCGTTTTGTCATAACTCCCTGATGCATTTTTGCATTTAGAATAGCCAGAGCGTGTATATCTCAATCGGAAAATTAAACAATATGGGGTGCCTATGGACTAGGCTGGGTGAACCCAGCCTGATCTGCCCCGCTATTTATTTTTTTTGATTTCTTAAAAGATTGAGCTTGGTCTGATGAAAAGCCAGACTAGCCATGGACCTCAGTTAAACAATGCAAGGAACACGAATCAGCCTATATTTGCACGAACAATAACGGACAAAAGCTCTTCAACTTTGGCCCGTTAAAATGTGTATGAACAGTCTAGCGACGCATTTCATCAAGGCCCATTTGGACATGTCAGTTATTTGCACCACTGGTTAGATGTAAAACAGCATTTCGTTTCAGACTAGGCTACTGTTACTTAATTTGTGCATTAACAATAACGTTTCAGACTACTGTTACTTAATTTGTGCATTGACAATAAAGTATTACATGAACTAAAGATGACACAAATCTTATGTAGAAGAAGAAACATTCACAAAAAATCCATCCATCCAAAAAATGACCTTTGTTTTTGATAGCTGTTGAAAACGGCATGGAACTGACAGAGATGTTTTTGTTTATAAATACATAAAAATGAATAAATAAATAAATAAATAACATTATGCTGATACCTTTTTTGCTTTTCCCAAATACAATGTAGCCTACAGGTGTAAGTGACCTTTCATCAATCCAGTTGCAATGGATGAACTGTGATGAACTGCCCTACTTTTTAGAGATTTTAAAGGTTTTATAACAATGCTACATCTTCTTTGGCTATTCTACAATCTATTCACCTTTTCAGCACCAGTAGGCTACTTTCTGTGCAGCCGCACACACACACTCAGGCATGCCAAACAAGCATACACAAAAGTTTCAAGAGTGGGGGATGGAGTAAAATATGGAGACAAATTGAAGTGTGATTTATTTTCGCGGAACGGATGTACAGGACTGAGCGGCGGTCATATTTTGTACCGCTATGCGGTACATCTAGTCCTTTTTAATAAGCATCAAGATCAGTGCAATTTTGGTCATACTAACCTTAATTACCCTCAATTAAAAAATGATTAAAAAAAAAAAATCGCAACTATTTTTGCAATTTTCACTACCTCTCGCAATTTCTTCGCAACAAACAGCTTGAAAGAAAGTCCCCTCCTATGATGAATGTCAGTAAAGCCCTCCCTGATGAACTTAATGCTTTTTATACTCGCTTTGACATGAAAAACACAGACTATATTGGACTAGCTGCAGCATGTGAAGCAAAATGAGGATGCACCTTTCTGTGTCTCTGAGGTCGATGTGAGCAATGCCTTTAGGAGGGTAAATTGTAGAAAAGCTACTGGACCGGATGGAATTTCTAACAGGGTTTTGAAATCCTGCGCTGCTCAGTTAGCTCCTGTGTTCACTTATATCTTTAACACATCATTGGCTCAAGAGAAAGTTCCTACTTGCCTCAAGCAGTCTGTTATTGTTCCAGTACCGAAAAACAAAAAGTCCATCATGTCTGAATGACTACCGCCCAGTAGCCCTGGCGTCTACAGTGATGAAGTGTTTTGAGAAGCTTGTGAAAAACATTATCTGCTCATCCCTCCCTGCCTCCTTTCGACCCCCCCCTCCAATTTGCTTACAGAGCCAACAGGTCTACAGAGGATGCCATCTCAAACCTCATGCACAATCACCTTAACTCACCTGGAGGAGGGGAATGGGAATTATGTGAGGATGCTGTTCATTGACTTTAGTTCAGCATTCAACCGCGATAGTACCTCTCACCTTGGTCACAAAGATGAAGGCCTTAGGACTGAACACCACCCTGTGTCACTGGATATTTGACTTCTTCACCAACCGTTCACAAGTGGTTAGAGTGGGGTCTGACATCTGACTCATTAACCATCAGCACTGGTGCTCCTCGAGGCTGTGTTTTTGAGTCCACTGCTGTACAACATCTACACACATGACTGCAAAGCCAACAGTAGTCATACCTCCATCATCAAGTTTGCAGATGACACAGTGATCTTGGGCCTGATTAGTAACAACAATGAACAGTTCTACTTGGATCAGGTTGATGAGGTGGCACAGTGGTGTCAATCTAACAGCTTGACACTGAATATCAATAAAACCAAGGAAATGGTAGTGGATTACAGAAGGCAGCAGCAGAACTACAGTTACACCCCACTAATGATCAGCGGGCAACCTGTAGAGAGAGTCACAAGTTTTAAATACCTTGGTGTCCACATTACTGAAGACTTAACATGGACTGTTAACACTCAATATGTTCTGAAGAAGTCCAGACAACTAACTCTACTTCCTTCGTCCAGCTAAGGAAATTCAAAGTTTCTACATCCATCATGAAGGCCTTCTACACTTCAGCGGTTGAGAGTGTTCTAACTGGTAGCATCATCACCTGGTATGGGGAACTCCACAGTTAGAGATTGTAGTACTCTGCAGAGTAGAGTGCCTCAATGAACGTACTATAAGAACTCAACTCCCTGCTCTACAAGATATCTATTCCAGAAGAGTACTCCTAAGAGCCCAAAAAAGATTCTGAAGGACTCTTCTCATCCCAACAATGGATTATTCCTACCGCTGAAATCAAGAAGACGCCTATGTAGTCACAAAGCCAGAACTGAGAGACTCAGGGAGAAGTTTTTATCCCCAGGCCATCCGAACTCTGAACTCACACTATACTGACTTTGCACACATTCACTCCTCAGCACTCTCAAACATTTCCCAACTCTGAACTCACACTATACTGACTTTGCACTCATTTCACCTCCTCACTCATGACCCCCCCACACACACACACACACACCCACACACACCTACAAGACTTTTTAGCACTTTTACATCCCTCTCCTATGCTACAGACCTTTTATTTATTTTCTTATTTCATCACACGTCAAAACACACACACACACACACACACACACACACATATCTGACTTTCTCCAACTTTGCACACTTTTTTTTATTATTTTTGATTTCTCCTCCATCTACCCATGTCCTTGATTGCCTAGCCTTTTCTGCCTCCCCCACCCCCACCCCCCCCCATCCCCCAACACACACACTTACATCATCACTGTCATCACTTCACATACATACAGCACTCCTCTACATACTTTGTTGCACACTGCCCCCCACATACACAGCACATTGTCTTCCAGGATCTTCTCAACACACATCCTCTACATACTTACAGCACACTGCCCCTCACCTACCCACACACACACACACACACACACACACACACACAGTCACTGCTCCACTCCGCCCACACACACATCTTCACTGTCATCACTCACATACATTACATACAGTACTCTGCTTGCAATAGTAAGTCCTTGACCCCCAACACACACACTTACATCATCACTGTCATCACTTTCACATACATACAGCACACTGCTTGCTACAGTAAGCCTCCTCTACATACTTGCTGCACACTGCCCCCCATACACACAGCACACATTGTCTTCAGGATCTTCTCCAACACACATCCTCTACATACCCCACAGCACACTGCCCCCACCTACCCACCTACACACTACACACACACACACACACAGTCACTGCTCCACTCCCCTCCCGCCCACACACACATCTTCACTGTCATCACTCACATACATTACATACAGTACTCTGCTTGCAATAGTAAGTCCCTGCCCCCCCCCCCAATACACACACATTGTCTCATGAGGAAGCTTCTCCAACACACATATTGCACACTGCCCTTCCACACATACACAGCACACTATCCCATCTCCCCTGTCATCCCCCAACACACACACCAAGACCCTGGCAGTTGGGTTAGCCCCTTGAGCCGTGGATCTGCCCAAGGTTTCTTCCTTGGTGGAGTTTTTCCTTGCCCCTGTTGCTCTTGGTGCTCCTTGTTGGTGCCCCCCACCCAATCCTAATCCCTCCCCCCTTTTTTATGCAGCCCTTGCCACTTAATCTACTAAACCCTCTTTCTACTGCACTTTTTTACCCCTCTGAACTCACACTATAATTGACTTTGCACTCATTCACTCCTCAGCACTCATGACCCCCACACACACACACACACACCCACACACACCTACAAGACTTTTAGCACTTTTACATCCCTCTCCCTATGCTACAGACCTTTTATTTATTTTCTTATTTCATCACACGTCAAAACACACACACACACACACACACACACACACACACACACACACACACATATCTGACTTTCTCCAACTTTTGCACACTTTTTATTTATTATTTTTGATTTCTCCTCCATCTACCCATGTCCTTGATTGCCTAGCCTTTCTGCCCCCCCACCCCCCACCCCACCCCCATCCCCTCTACATACTTACAGCACACTGCCCCCACCTACCCACCTACACACTACACACACACACACACACAGTCACTGCTTCCTCCCTCCCTGCCCACACACACATCTTCACTGTCATCACTCACATACATTACATACAGTACTCTGCTTGCAATTGTAAGTCCCTCCCCCCCCCATACACAGCACATTATTTCATCAGGAAGCTTCTCCAACACCCATCCCCAACATGCTTATAGCACACACTGCCCCCAATACACAGCACATTGTCTCATGAGGAAGCTTCTCCAACACACATATTGCACACTGCCCTCTCCACACATACACAGCACACTATCCCATCTCCCTGTCATCCCCCCCAACACACACACCAAGACCCTGGCAGTTGGGTTAGCCCCTTGAGCCGTGGATCTGCCCAAGGTTTCTTCCTTGGTAAGGGTTTTTTGCCCCCTGTTGCTCTTAAGGTGCTCCTTGTTGGTGCCCCCCACCCAATCCCAATCCTCCCCCCACCTTTTTATGCAGCCCTTGCCACTTAATCTACTAAACCCCTCTTCTACTGCACTTTTACCCCCCATTAATGCACAAATAGGCTGACACCAGACATAATTTCACTGCATTTCTTACTTCCAGTAACTATATGCATGTGACAATAAACTTCCTTGTATCCTTGTATCCTTGTAAAACACCGCAACTTCCATCGCAATTTTTTAGAAAAGTTGTCGCGAAATCAGGCATTTTAGATCGCAACAATCACAAAAAATCCTCGCGAAATCCTGGAGGGACTGTGTATTGTGATTGCAGTGATTTACACCCCTACGCTAAAATGTAGAAGTGGCGGTACTATGTACCGGTGAGTACCGGCCCACTTCGAGCGTCAAAGTTTTACCTTTTGTGTTTTCACAGTTTATATGACTCTTAAGACTGTAAGCTGACATGACTTGTGGCTGAGAAAACTGTTATGTGTGAATAGTACTATTTTCATATTGTCATGTATATCGTTATTGCAAAAAATATCAGGATATATCATGATATTGTTTTAAGTCTATATCCCCCACCTTTACCAAGGGTACAGATTTCAGTGGTACAGCATCACTTTGTCCCTGTGGTAATCAATGCCAAAGAGGGAGCTATTGTGACATGATGGCAGCAGACGGGCTTGTGTCCTGTAGACCTGATCTGACGGTCTAGATGTATTCTACTATATGATGGGTACTGGCAAGCTGGATCTAACTGTAGACAGCAAAGGCATACCATACAAATATCACTATCATACCATACAAGAGGCGTTTTATTTTTGAACATGCTCACGCACGTTATCATCACCCATATTGACAAACAGGGTTGCTTCAAGGTCAGATTGCAAAGCACCAAATCTGTCATTGTTTCTCACATGATGTCTAAAAGAGCTAAGGGACAATTTAGTAGTGTATTCATAGAATTTAAGTTATATCCAGTATTACTTGACTGTTGTATTCTTGGAATTGAACCGAAAGAAGCTCAGATCAGAAATTCAAAATCAACGTTTTTTTTTTTCCTTTTCTGTGTAAAAAAAGTTTTAAGCATCTTTAATAGTCTTTAATATGCAAGTGAAAGTGCAGACAGAAACATTTGGAGAGAGAGGCTATGAATCATGTAGAGTGTGCTGCCAGTGGCACAGCTACCTCCACCACCATTATTAGATACTGCACCTACTTCTGCGTCTTTGCTTGACATACACCTTGATTCTGAATAATAATGAAGAGGAGAATACTGAGGATCTGATCTTATCAACAACCAAGTGCAGGATGGAATCCAGGCAGGAGATACTAGTCTGGGACATGATAATTCACTAATGTTTCCCTCGGACAGAAGAAATCAGGTCAATCAGCCACGAGAGGGGAAGATGAAACCGAAACTTATTGTGAAAAACAGTAGCAGCAACACCTGCAAGCATCAGAAAATGCAGTTGGAAAAATGCAGAAATTTACAGCAAAGGTAGACCCACATACTTTGTTTCCTTACTGTTGATGCTGTTTATTGTCAGTTTGTAAAGTTTAGGCAAAGTAGGAAGTAACGTTAGGAATCTCTGATAAATGTGATTGATAAGGCTGAACCAATGATTTCAAAGTTAGTGCCCGTAGCGATGCAAGTGTTGGAAGGGAATCCCAATCATGAGTCACTAGACTCTATTCAGTTTGTGAATGAGTTTGGATTTTTCCAGGCTACTTAATTCATCAATCACAAAATAATTGACAGATTAACTGACTTAGAGAAGCCATTTGTTGCAGCTCTACATACATTGTGAAAGACACAATTCTGTTCTATACAATGTTTGCGTTTTGTCCTCATGTACACCTAAGCAAATTTAAGTCCATACTGATGCTCATCCATTCAAACCAGGGTTGTTTCTTGTTAATGTTTGCATTTCCTGATCAAGGGAATTCCATTTCAAATTGAAAGGAGGCCTCTCTGGAGAGACAGAAAATTCTTAATTCAATAATTTGAGTAAGACGGTACAATAATAATTGTAGAACATTGGGACAGAAACATTCTCAGTCAATTTTTTTAGGCACAACTGAATGTTTTAATTCATTCTGTTAAACACAATGAAACCAGCCTACCTCAGAGAATGCACAAGAAAATACAAAAAATAAGACGATACAAAGAAACCGTGAGGTTGGCAGAGTGCTTGAACATGATGCTTCAAACATTCTGAAACATTGCAGGCTATAACCTTGCTCAGGTATTACATCAGTCATCCTTCCCCCAATGTGTGTGTGAGAGAGAGAGAGAGGTGCTCAGCCAGCTCAGCAGGACAAATCATCCCAGTCCTCCACTGACATGCTTTCAGGCGTGACTGAGCAGCGGACAGCCCTCAGTGACCTGGTTAAACGTGTGGGTCTCCATATCAAGCCTCAGCTCCACATTAAGGGCTCTATCGTGCACTCGGCGCAATGTGGCGCAAAGCGCAACACAAGTCTTATTCATATTGAACACCCAGTCAGTGATGAATTTTTCGCTATGCGCTCCACTTTTATTAAACCTTGCGCCCAGGGGTGTGGCAATTAACGACATAAGGTGTGGTCTGGTGCATGAAAACGCTATCTTACACCCTCTAAAAATAATTACGTTTACGTAAATCATAATGAATTACTTTTAACATTGCTATGCACAGCCGTACGCAAGTGTTATTGTTAAATAAAGATAAAGAAACATCATCATCATCATCATTATAGAATTCATAGCAGTTACATACTTAACGACAAAGCTGTTAAGGAATTGCACAGATCCTAACATCGATCCTAAAATTGTTGTGGTCCACATTTGATTTTTGATTCACATCATGCAACAATTATATTTGTGAGAAAAAAAAATAGAGGGCTTTAACTTGTAAGACACACAATGCACCAGGTAATGTGATTATACTGGCGCGCACAAACTATTGCTAATTTGATTATTAGGCAAAATTAACACCATGCAAATGATCTTACACATTAGAAGGTCAGGAGTTCTCAGTTACTGGATTCCTTTGAATTACCATTGAGTTACCATTTAGACTCCAGTTAGAATACATTTTACTGTGTTTTGTAACAGCCATACTTATGGTTTCTCTGATTACTGAAGTGAGGTGTTGAACAAACAAACCAACAATATGAGGACTGGCCTGGTTGTATTTCTGTACATTTATATAGATTCTTACCCAAGTGAGTACTTGCTCTTGAAACTGCATCTCCACAGTAAGAGAAAATGGCGTCAATGAGGTGAAATAAATCTGGGCTCTTTGCTTTGACAAGAGGTCCACCCCCTGAAGGACACACAGGGGGTCTCTGAGGTGATAAACTCTTCTGATGATTAATACCAAAGCTTCATCACGGTCAGTAATGAACCTAGGCCTTTCATCTTCATAGCCACAAATAAGTGTGACACCTCATAGAAATCCATCATGTGCACCCACAGAGAATTCCGTGACAGGATGATCATATTAGATAAGCAAATCAATAATGTTCATTTTTGTGAATTACGGCTGCATCATCACCATGAACAACAATATAACAAGATCAGATTTCTTGCCATCATGCCATTACGGACTAGTGTAATTTGCACTGGAGAGAGCTGAAAAATGCAATCAAGTGAGAAACTTATGTGGTTACACCTTTGGCCTGATACAGTAGTATCTTACTGAGTTTATCATCTCACTAAATTGCAATATTCACAGAAGCTGGGTTTAAGTCCCGGTCATTTGCATATTCTAAGGGGGCGCTGTGGCACAACTGGTTACAGCACTCATACCATATTTTTGTAAATTTGTATTTTTGTAAAGGTTTTTAGTCAAAGGCTGCCATTGACATAATGCTTTTGATGTTGACATAGCCTACCTAGGAGAGAAGACATTTTCTGCCTCTGCTTCCAATGCCCATCTCACAACATTTCGAAACCAAATTCCGCAGGTTAAAGAGAAGGGGGTCGCAAGACTTGGCCTATGTTTTTTGGGGGGTCGCCAGACAAAAAGTTTAAGAACCACTACTCTACAGTGTGTTCACTCAAGCACAGGTCCCACAGCGACTTGTTGGGATTGATTTCAGGGTTGGGGTTGTTCAGTTTCTGAGTTTTAATAATCATACATATGGTATGTGTGATACAGACATACAATACTGTGCAAAAGTCTCAGCCAACCATTAGGTTTGTTATGATAACCACGTAAATGTATTTATCAATCTCTTCATTAGAATACAGAATGTAGAAACAAACAAACAGAAAACAAAATTGTTCATGTCTATCAGAAAACTTTTAGTTCTTAACTTGATATCAAGACATGTATCGCAAAAATAGCATAGAGCCATTCTTGAGCTCCACATTCCGCTTGATAGATGAATATTAAAATTGCACGTACCTTTTTTAATGGCACATTTAACTTCCTTCATTGCCCACACTGAAAAGGATTTCCATATATACTTCTCAAACTTGTAATTACCATTAGAAAATATTCATGTGATGGGCACTGAGATTCAGACAACCTGTGGTTAAACTGTATGCTGTGTTCAAAGGGAACCGTGAAGCGCTCAATTACGATTCAATGAACAGGCCACAGTGTCTCTTCAGTCTGACTGGTGAATCACTGGATAACAGATTATTTGATTATCCTGGAGGGCTAAATGGGCCCAAATACATTCTTGTTTGTCTCCTTGTTTGAAATGTTTAATGGCTTATTTAGGAATGTGAACACAGTGATACAATATAGAGGTATTTGCGGAGTGGTTGGACATTTTAATTGAATTGGAGGGTTTAGACTTGGTGGTACAGTGAAAGTCTTCATCAACAAAATTCAAAGTAACTGTACTCAGATGAACATGCAGAGATAGCATCTGATGTTTGTTCTGCTAATACCCGCTCTTTAATAGTTAGATTGTGCTAGAAGTGCAGTTGATTAAACTTTGCATTGTGTGCTCTGAAAAAAGTGCTTAAGATTAACATAAATGCTACAGTATGACATTAACAAGAATATTACGTGATCTTACGTTAGCTAACAAACTAAAAAATGGACTGCACTGTGCATAAATCACACCAGACGCTATTGGTGGTGATATGATGTCATAATCAGATATTACAGTGTCTATTTCTCACAATCTATAAAATATCAAAGAGAATATATATATATATATATATATATATATATATATATATATATATATATATATATATATATATATACACACACACACACACACACACATTAATATATACAATAAGCAGCAGTCAGCAGTTTCATCTGCCATCTTTTCAGAGCTATTTGAGACAGTTACATATGGGTAGTGGGCATCATAAAGGATACAGAGAAGTTGCCTTCAGAGTCTGCAAGCATGGTGGAGAAGCAGTAGTGTTGGTATACCACAATAGCAGACAGAAAAAGAGACGTTTGATCCGTTTTAAAATGGCACTTGGTGCCATGATGCCCTGTTAGACACCTAACATTTTATCCCATTTTGAGTCAAGGACTGTACATTATATCATTGAGAGACAGAAACTCCTTACAAAATGAGGAGAAGGTATGAGATAAAAGGCAGTTTTGATTAATTATAATTTATAAGTGACGTGCTAATCATATGTTTTTTGACAAACGGCATTAAAACTGCATTGTAATTATAAACAACACTGTGCAAAAAAGGAAGTGGACTGGACAAACTCAAAGCTTGTGGGGTCATTAAAACATCAAGGGCTTCATTTGGAGACCTTGTTTACATCCTCTTACTGTGGGCATCTAACGAGGCACTGTATGATGCAGGCAGGCTGATGATGCTCCTCATTAAGCGTGTGGCTTACATTGATTTGAATGGACACAGTGGTCAAACCAAATTATGACATAAGGTTAAAGGGTATTTAATCAAGTATGCCGACAGTATTTCCACTGTTTACTGCAGAATTTTAGTTAAAAACATTGACGGTCGTGTGAATGTGTGGGTTTTTGTGTTTGTCTTTTAGTCTTTGAGAGCAAGTCATTGTTAAACTTGAGCTCATTAGGGAGCTCAAGCAGCAGATCATGAATGCAGAACAAGTGAGGTTATAACATCTGTTTCTCCCATTTTATAATTTTGGTACTAATCCATTGGATAGGCATTTGATTGGAAAATCTTATTTAAGTATTCACTTTTTAGTCAGAAAAGAAAGAGGATTTCTTACATGACAATGGTCAAACTTTCTTTGAAGTATCAAAGGAAGAAAACTTTTAATTAAATGTTTTGCTTTTCAAGTACATACATATCTATGATCTCTCCACTAGCTGTAGAGATGATTGTCAGAAAATGTATATTCTGCTTGGTTTGGCAGCTGTCAGATACTACCATTACACACCCCATAGTGCAGAAAGTAAACATTAAAAGCTGTTTTTCCACGCTGCTACAGTATGAAAGTTTACTTAACTTTACTTTCACTTTTACTTTGTCATAGTGCAAAACATGGCTGGACCATGAGGAGCTTTAGGAAGAACATAAGATATGTTTTAGTTATTAAAAATAGTGGGGGGAACTGTCCCTGTCTCCAGCTGTCGAGATTGAGTTTTGTATTATGTGTTAAAACATGTCAGTAAAAAAACAGTGTTTTTGGCTGTATATGAGAATTTGATTATCAGATAGATTCTACAACCATGTGAGTTTAAGGGAGGAATTGATCTTTGTATATAGGATAGTGGCTATGTCACACTGGCAAGGCTCACTCCCTAGCACAATTTGTATGTGATAAAACCATTTATCAAGGCCAAATTTCCCTCAAGGTCATTGCATACAATGGGCTATATTTCAAGCATCAACTAATTAGGACAGCAGTGATCATTTGAAGGGAGTAATGAAGTATAGAAAATGCTGACGTCAGAACTTATTAGGGGCCAGCAAGGACAGTTTCAGGACTGATGATCCATCAGGAATAATAAGAAGAAGATACAATTAAATGAGTAACTAATTAGCAGTTTAAAATAATCTAATAAACTAAATGGGATAATAATTATAGTTATATTTTGAACAAATAATAAATAGTTAAGCGTCCTCCTTCATTTGTCAACTGCTGCACTCTTGGCTTTCATCCTTAATGTCCAAAAGAAGAGTCACAATGTTTTCATTTTAGGTAGGTCTAGACTATGTTGTTTATTTACAAAACATTATCTTGGATTACCTTTTTTAGAATTGCTTTGTATTGGACCATATGAAATTGCCTGTGCTTAATAGAAGATATTTTTTATAAATGTTTAATTATGTTGCTATGGTGTGCTCACAGAGAAATATAGCTTTTTGTACTTTATCTAATTTATGCATCTCATGAATGCACAACTCTAAATTTATTCTCACTGGGCTAATGGCATTCATTAACCTACTGAACAGTAAATGTTTGATTCGAATGTGAAATTTATTTCTTCAAAGGTGGTTTCATTTCTTTTGCAAATCACATACTTCAAATAAGCCATTAAATGCTATTTCACTTCAAAAAATACAGTTTACATATGCTAATGAAGTCCTTAATCAGAGAAGCCTTATGGAAAATGCCTCCCTGCTGATTTGATTGGTGAGAGATACTGAGTGACATTTACTGGGCGGGATGCAAGGGGCTCACACTTGGAAGAGACAGCTGTGTAATTGCAACTCAGAGGGAATCAGCCTTCAAAACTCCAAAGTGACATCGAGTAAAATGCTATAGTTCCCAAGTTTTCATTCAGATGTATTAGAATTGACTGGCATATCCATAAAAGGTATGAACAGTGGAGAAAATGTTATCTGGTGATCTTGCATGGGAATTTTTTGACATGTCGATGTGATTATTGGAATCAGCAAATAAATTAGAAGGGAGACTTGCAACCTGCCTTTATTTCAGTTATTCAAATTGTTTGGAGAGAGTGTGGTTCAGTTCTTACTCTTTCAAGGATTAAAGGTTGTATCAGCGATTTCAGGCCCAAAAAAGGCCCAAACATAAATGATCACATTCATCTAATCTTTCCTAACGTTCCGCTAGCTGTCTTGCCCCTTAAGCAGACCGTCAAAAAAACGCGTCTCTGTAGGCAGCCTTGGCTCCGAGATCTGTACACAAAAACAATTGCTACCAACAAGGGTTGGCAACCCACTCAAAGGAAAAATAAAGTGTTTCAACCAATAACCGACGAGATGTGTGCTTAGGAGAGTTTTAATTGCACGGGAGGGAGGGGGAGGGAGTAGCGAGCTAGCTCTCTGTTTTGTTTGAACATCAACAGAAGTGACGTATCCCTGCTATCGCTAATGCATCCTTTAAGTACTGCCATGTGTACTGAGGAATTCATGAGAATAACTTCAAATTGTTATCATCCATTTTGTTTCACATTAACAGCACTTGGAGCTGGTCACTACTATGCACTGTGCACATATCCAAGTACATCTACACTATTGTAGAGAAATGTAGCGAGTTCTTTGTCCTTTTCCTTCTCATTTCTCCTGCCCCACTTGTTCCGTGCACCTTTGCTCCTGGTGTTTGCCCTCCTCCTCTCCCTTCCCTCACTCCGCTCTTGCTGGAACCCACACTCTGGTACACACCGTAATGCATATGTCATGATTCAAAACATCATGATGGTTATGAAAATAACGGAGGAAGGGAGGTGCGCTTGATTAGCCTGACGAGCCAGACCCACATTAAGATGTAGGGTCTGGGTACTCACCATTCGCAGTGCTCAGTCCGAGGGGGCGGGATAATCGGTTGTCTTTCAAATTCCCTCTGCACGCAATAGGAGTGCTGAGTCTTATGCGTTTTCCCACCAGCGGAGCTGAGTCTTATGCGTTTTCCCACCAGCGGAGCTAGTTGGCTAGTTCAAACTTTTGCCAACTTAAAACAAGCTTAACTCGTGTCACACTGTTGGCCAACAGCAACATCCATCTTCTTTGTTTTCAAGTAGCAGGGAATTTAAGCCAAACCGTTGCAACTCTGCCATCAATCATTATGTTAAGCCCGCCTAACGACTCTATACACGATTTGATTGGCCTGATAGAAGTTTAATTTTTTGAGCTCACAAGCCAACGGAGAGTTGCTAGACTAGCCCTGGAAGCAAATGTAATTTGCTGCCGCTAGGGTGCGTCTAGATTTCTAGGCTGGCGCTTGATTGGTGTTGGTGGCAAATAGCAAATGTGACGTTCTGATGGTTTTTAACTGGCAATGTTGTGCTATAGAAGCTGTTCTGACATTAGGAGATAGGCTAGCATGCAGTAGCCAGAAAAATTGTGGGTTCAATTCTTGGCTTCCACCGTTGTGCACTTGAGCAAGGCACTTAACCCCAAATTGCTCCAGGGACAATGGAATTTGTAATATAATTGACATATGTAAGTCACTTTGGATGAAAGTGTCTGCTAAATTAATAAATGTAAATAAATGTAAATTTAGGTCTGGAAAGTCAGGAAAAATATGCAGGCCTAATTATTAAATACTGTTTTCCAGATTAGCAAAATTATGGAAACTCTGGAGGTTTTGCTCAATACATTTTCAGAAAAGGCTATAATACTAAAATTAGACACTTGTTTTAAAACTAAAGTAGCTTATGAATGATTGATCAGTTTGAGAAAAGGGATTTATTTTTTGGACCCTGTTACCATTTAAAAATAAACCTTAAATGTGGTTACTGTTTTCCAGATTAGCAAAATTATGGAAACTCTGGAGGTTTGCTCAATACATTTTCAGAAAAGGCTATAATACTAAAATTAGACACTTGTTTTAAAACTAAAGTAGCTTATGAATGATTGATCAGTTTGAGAAAAGGGATTTATTTTTTTGGACCCTGTTACCATTTAAAAATAAACCTTAAATGTGGTTACTGTTTTCCAGATTAGCAAAATTATGGAAACTCTGGAGGTTTGCTCAATACATTTTCAGAAAAGGCTATAATACTAAAATTAGACACTTGTTTTAAAACTAAAGTAGCTTATGAATGATTGATCAGTTTGAGAAAAGGGATTTATTTTTTTTGGACCCTGTTACCATTTAAAAATAAACCTTAAATGTGGTTACTGTTTTCCAGATTAGCAAAATTATGGAAACTCTGGAGGTTTGCTCAATACATTTTCAGAAAAGGCTATAATACTAAAATTAGACACTTGTTTTAAAACTAAAGTAGCTTATGAATGATTGATCAGTTTGAGAAAAGGGATTTATTTTTTTGGACCCTGTTACCATTTAAAAATAAACCTTAAATGTGGTTATTTGTAACATGCTATTGTTTTAAAGCCAAATCACTATGGACATCAATGAGGGGTTTGAGGAGGAAGATCCTCCATACAGTAATTATGACCGCCGCGCAGCGAAGCGGCGGTCATATAGGTTTAGTCAGATTTTTTTTATTTTTTTTCGCATGTCCAAATTTCCGTTAAGGATTCCCGGGACACTGAAAGACCGGGGTAGACGAAACTTGGTGGGCATGTAACCCCACATGGATAGCATGGAACCATCGTTTTTCGTTTTGATCTGTAGCCCCCCCGCTGGACTGCACCCCCCGAAAGGAGGGTAGGGCAGACACAGTTTTCTGTGAATATCTAAAGAACCGTAAGGTTTAGGAGGACCATTTTTTCAAGGGGCCATGTCAACCCATTCCATAACCACTCATTTCATGTATAGCGCCACCTAGTTAAACACAAAAAGGTAAAAATGAGGTGTTGTAATCGCAGGTATCTGTGACCTAACATAGTCAAAACTGCACAAAATTGGAAGTGTAGGATCATTATGACACCCTTTGAATGCACGCCAAGTTTCGTGGAATTCCGTTCATGGGGGGCCACACAATAAATTAATTTATGTTACTATACACCAATTGGCCTGTAGGTGGCCGGGGACAGTTTTCTGTGAATATCTCGAGAACCGTAGGGCCTAGGAGGTCCACCTTTTTTTTGCATGTTGGTCTTAAGGGGACATGTCAACCCATCCCATTACCACTTATTTCATGTATAGCGCCACCTAGTTAAAAATTAAAAAGCAAAAAATTAGGTGTTTTCATCACAATATCTCTGGCTGACATGGTCAAAACTACACGAAATTGAAAGTGTAGGATCATTATGACACCCTCCGAATGCATGCCAAGTTTTGTGAACTTTCATTCATGGGGGGCCTTACAATAAAATAATTTATGTGTACATTTAGTGACGTACACCAACAAGGATTCCCTGGACACTGAAAGACCGGGGTACACGAAACTTGGTGGACATGTAACCCCACATGGATAGCATGGAACCATCGTTTTTTGTTTTGATCTGTAGCCCCCCTGCTGTACTGGACCCCCCGAAAGGAGGGTAGGGCAGACACCGTTTTCTGTGAATATCTTGAGAACCGTAGGGCCTAGGATGATCAATTTTTTCCGTATGTTTGCCTCCAGGGGTCATGTTAACCCATTCCATGTGCACACATGTGCATAAACAGATACACACACACACACATACATTCACAGTAATCATACGTATGACACATACTCACACAGTAGACATATGTACGCATGCATGCACATGCACAAACACACATACGCAGGCAAACACACAAGCACGCACACACACACACACACACATAAACATAAACATCTACACGCACACATGCACACAATTCAAGAATTTCTCAGAATTATGAACAGGCAAGATGGGGGTGGGGTTGTATAAAATGAATTTTACATGTGAAATCTATGAACTAATCATGTTTTGGTACTTGTTGTCTAGCAGATACCAGTGAGAATTGAGTGTGGATAATGCAATTTAGTGAGACAGTTAGAATCATATAGGCCTTTCAGCGTGATTTATTTTTGTGGAAAAAATGTGCTGGACTGGGCGGCGGTCATATTTTGTACCGCTCTGCGGTACATCTAGTTTTCAATTGTGATAGGGGGTGCTATTGGCATTTTGACCCAGGGGAACGATTTTCGTTTGTTCAAAGTGTTCAAATAGTAATCTTAACAGTGATTTACCAGATTAGCAATTCACTTTATCTATTTGTTATTTTTCTTTTAAGTTTTAGGGAGGTTGTTCCTCCCTTTCCTCAATGGAGGAGCCTCCTCTGACCAGCCAGTGGCGTAGTGCAGTTGTCCACACCATCTCGACCCATCCCTGTGCGACAAACATAAATCCTCTTCTCATAGGGACTACCTCTACAGCCCAAGGCCCAAAAACAAAAAAAGGACAATCACTATTATAACCATGCACAGTGACAACTAGCATTCCTACATATCTCAACACACACACCGACCAAGCAGAGAGGGAAAGAAGAACTCACACACGACACAATCATTATTACCATGGACAGTGACTATTTGCGTAATGCACACAGCCTAGTACGATCAAAAACAGAACGCAAACATATCCATTCAACTGAACACACCACGTTCCCTTGCAGAACAACAATGGCCTCATCAATGAGCCAACAGACACATAAGTTACATGATGGCACAGCGGCCATTTAACCACAACCTGATAAGCCGATCGTTTGCCGTAATAAGCAAAAAACAAAACGTTGCGTGCCTTCTGCTCAGCAAACTCGTTCACTATTGTGGTGAAATCCAGTTTCCTTGCTCTGTTATTTTCGATGGAGAGTATGGCCAATCCACTCAGTCGCTCCTGACCCATGGCACTCCTTAGATAGGTCTTTATCAATTTTAGTTGGCTCGGGAAATGTGGACTTAAGTCCCTGTTGTAATGGTCAGCAAGGCGCTGTGCATGCTCATACAGGGCATCATCAGTTGCATTGTTCAGAACTGAGGGATGGATATCCTGGAAAAGTTTACTGGTTTCACGGAGAGAAACGAACCTCTGCAGTAGCTGATTGATGATTATGTCCAGGCTGGCATTAAAGACATTGACCCTGAAGAGGCTCTCGGGGTCACTGAGCCTCTCATCCTTGCACAGCTAATCGTAATGCCATTTCACTCTCCTGGCTCGAACTTGCCTGAACTCACAGCGCACTCCCCACGTTTGCGCAACTGCTTGAGCGCTCCTCTTGACCTCTGTGAAGTCATTTCTGTATGCTGTATTTCAGGACCTCGACAGCATTTTCATTAAGGCAGACAGCCTTTTGAATGTCAGCATCTTTGCATTGCAACATCTGTGAAACTGCATGGATGTTTTCAAGTACCTTTGTTTGTTGCACAACAAGCAGGATAAAACTGAAATTCTCTTGAATTTCTGAAAATCTTTGCCTTTCAGGGCAAAGATTTCTTCTCATGTACCAAGGCAATTTTGGTTAGGGCTTTCAAAACGTCCACAAATCGATACCTCAGAGCAGAGAGAGCATCATGCCTTGAGGACCATTGCCTAGGGCAAAGCCACTTCAGGGTAACATCTGAGTCAGACAGGAGTGACCACCTCTTAATACTTTGGCTGAAAAATAAATAAAGTGACTCAACTGTGTCGTAAAATGTGCTCATTTCCATAATCTCTTTAACGGAGTAATTTAGTGCCAAATTGAGGTTATGGGCAGCGCAATGTACATATATGGCAAGTGGCTCTATCTCCTTTATCCGAGCCTGGACGCCTGAATAGATGCCGCTTATATTAGCCGCACCATCGTATCCTTGTCCTCGACACTTTGTCAGGTCAAATCCATTGCTGTCAATGTTGTGAAGGATTTACAATTCTGAAGCTGACGTGTCCAGTGTTTCTTCGAACCCCAGAAAGGCTTCCCTAATCAAAATATCTGTGGTTACATTGTTGTCATCTCTCTCGATAAAGACACATCTATACACCCGACTCAACTGATCTTTTTTCAATATGTCCTGCGTGGTATTCATAATTATGGAAAAAAATGGCGCACTTGTATTTTCTCTTGGATGTTGGTCTGCACTCGTTTGGCCGTTAATTGAATGATCTCATTTTGGATTGTAGGGCTTAAATATTTCAAAGAGCCTTCTGGTCGCTCAACTAGTTTTCTCAACACTGGGTCATAATGTGCCAACAGTTCTGTTATACTAAGAAAATTCCCACAATTGGGATCTCCACATTTCTCCCTATGCCCACTGAAAGGCAAGTTGCAAGTGGCCAGAGTGATGGTCACATTAACAATGCTTTCTAGCACTTGCCTCCAATGATTGGCAACATTTCTCATTTCCCTCTCCATATCTTGATCAAATTGGGCAGCCGTGGCCCACTGGTTAGCACTCTGGACTTGTAACCGGAGGGTTGCTGGTTCGAGCCCCGACCAGTGGGCCGCGGCTGAAGTGCCCTTGAGCAAGGCACCTAACCCCTTACTGCTCCCCGAGCGCCGCCGTTGAAGCAGGCAGCTCACTGCGCCGGGATTAGTGTGTGCTTCACCTCACTGTGTGTTCACTGTGTGCTGTTTGTGTTTCACTAATTCACCGATTGGGTTAAATGCAGAGACCAAATTTCCCTCACGGGATCAAAAAAGTATACTTATACTTAATTCTCATGTTTTTCTTCCATTGATCATATATCACACATGCTTCAACATGAAACTTGCATTGAGCGTGTGACTATTCTGTCGCTCAAATGTTGCCAGTCTCGCACACCTGTGACCCATGCATTATTGTAGAAAGCATTTCTTTATTCCATATCTCATCGCTCTACCACTCATTTCGGTCGAGTCACCACTGTCCTGTCAATAAAGGCTAGATAAACTCAACTTGGACTACCTGAAATTCCCATATAACATCACTAGTGAAATATAAAAAGTTCAAACATTCTGAAGTTTGCCATGAACAATGTTGTCTTTTAAGAATGCTAAGACAGGAACTAAAACACATATTGCTGCAACAGTTAAGATCAGTCAGAACTGATTGAACGTATTGTAGGCGGGCTACACTAACTGAAGCTTTCAGTTTGCAGATCTTAGACAGGTCATCTTCTGGAAACATTAGGCCTATTTTTTGGTCAAAGTTTTCTCCATGGATTCCTGGTCAGAACCCCTATTGGAACAGATTAAAACTTGGGGCATGTTGAATTTTGTCCAAAAATCCAATATGGCCGCCGTATTCCAAAATGGCACATTTTTACACCCTATTCCAATGCTATGGGGACATTTCCAGTAAAAACAGTGTCATTTTAGCAAAATACATATTTACAGAGGTGAACTGATGATTTTAAAACCCTAAGTATTTTTCTAACAATTTTAAATCATTAAAAAAAATCATAATTTTGTCAGATATTTGTCAAATATCAGAAATCATCAAATTTCCTTCAAACATAAACCTCTTACAGGTTAAATACAGTTCAAATAAATTGGGTACCTTAACTTAAACAGATTAAAACATATGGCATTTAGACATTTTCTCAAAAACTCAATATAAATTCAATAATATCCCCAAAATGGTGAATTTTTGGGTCTACACTATTTTATACTATTTTATCACTTGGCTAGATATATTGTTACTTTTGCTATATTAATAATAGTAATATAGTAAATATATTAAAATAGTAAATAGTAGAGCTGCTGAGAGAAAATGATGTAAATCCAGAGATGGAAATGATCTTAGTAACTATCATCTTTTTCATTCACTGTTACACTTGCAAAAAAGACATTCTATCAGAGCAAGATTGAGAGCGAAACTGACAGTAGAAAACTTTTTTCAACTTTCAAGTCTCTTCTCAATCCTCCACCACTGCCATCAGCTACTTCACTGTCAGTAGGGGGGAAAGGGGAAGATTCCATTGGGGAAAGGTTCCAATGCGGGGCTGGCAAAGAAGTGTGTGTGTTTAAATCTACAGAAGCACATATACAGTCCATCTGATCAATAAGTATGTGCCTGGACTCAATTTTATACACTGACCATTTTTTCACCCATTCATTTCTAATGGCCGGTCATTTTTGACCGGAAATACACATGGGTGTTCTATAAAACAGTTTAAAAAAGTTAAATAAAAACACTCATTGTACACAAAATTACAAAATATCAGAATTTGTGTGTTCAGATGCCCTTTGTTAACAAAGCCAAGAAACCTCATGGTAGTGAGAATAAGTTAACAATGTTTTTTAGAGAGAAGAATTGTCAATCGGTCATATTTTACCGCAAACACAACAACTGTGAATTGTTGGACTCTTTCTCTCCTCTTGAAGAGGTTTCTCTACTGCTTCAGCAAAGTCATCCAACAACATGCCCTTTGGATCCTGTCCCGTCTATTCTTCTGCAATCTATCACACCTGCTGTTCTGCCAGCAGTCATGCATGTGTTCAATACTACTACACTCAGTTCTGGAATAGTTATGTCTTTGCTAAAAAAAAAAAAACTACAGACCACGGTAGCCAGAGCGTTCTCAACTCCGCTGCCATGTGTGAATAAACAGTCCCCCCCATGTCCCCGGTATAACGTTATTTTCGGGTCCTTAGGAGGTATTTGAAATGACCAAATGCAAATGTCATCCGAGGGACCTGACGGTGACGTCCCCAGAAAGTCCTGCACCGGACGTCACGCAATAACCAAACGATAACTTGCTCCAGATGTCAATAAGGTCACCGGAACGTCCGCTAGAGAACATGACATTCGGGACCAATCGGGGACGTCGTGAATGTCGGCATAAGGTCCGGGGGACGTCCCGTGTTTGTCGGGTAAGCTTCACAAATCTAACTTTGAACTAAGACTTAATAATTACAAAAAATAATGATGACATTATTACTATCATCATTTGTATTATCATTAAACAAGATAAAGGTCACTCCTAAATGTTTGAGTGTGCGTGTGTAATATTTGACCTGTCGCTAAGCCCCGCCCCCCATTGTTACCGTGTAAAAAACTCAACAAACCAGACTTGACAGAAATACATTGTGGACAATGGCAGCTGACAGTATATGAAAGCAGGCTTTGGGGATGTTTTGATCGATAAAAGGATTTGCTTACCTCCAAAAGCTATTAAAAGGGACTTAATTATGCTATGGAGGGGTGTATTCAAAACGTTAGAATACATACAAGGTGACAAGCAGTTGTGGCGAGTAGCCGTGCAAATCACCGTGCAAAACCCACTGAAGTTAATGCTAGCTAGCTAGCTAGTGGAAGACTGATACTAAGATATGTTAGGTTACGTTAATATTTAATGTAGTAAGACTATAGTAGTTGGTTAATGAACATTTTCATCTTGGGATTTAAGAGGGAACCTGTGCCCACGTTGTTGGCTTAGTAACCTACATTACGTCGAGCTGTTGCAAATGCGAGAGACGTCCTGTAGGCTACTGTTGGTGAAAATATACCCCGTTTTCTAGCCTCTCGGGGTACCGGCTATCAGTATTACACGTCCCCCATGCAAAACGTTTGACCATGGTTATACGTCGGGTTTTTTTGAGTTAATAAACCCCATAAATAACCATTAATTTGTCATTTTATGCCTGCTCCCTGTTGTTTCCTATGGAGTTGTCCGAACAGATGTCCGAGTCCCGTTGAGGCTGGACTGTCATTGGCTCATCAGCGTTCTAAGGGTGGCGCTTAGCAACAAGTCAATTAGTCCCTATTGCCTTATAAGCTACCTTATAATTACAATGTCAGCTTGCTTATCCCTTTACCTGCACTTTTAAAATTATTTCCATCAAGCTACATCAAACCATTTTCAATCATCAGTTGCTGCCTGCCTTCTAAAACCTACTATTTAGTGATCTAAATCCATTATGTAACTCGTTAATGCTGCGGCTGAACGACAGTCTGAAAGGCACACTTGGCGTCATTGGATTTCACACGTGTAAAAGAAAAGCTAACTTTTATGCACAAGCTACGTTTTGCACAAGCTACGTTTGATACTTTTTCTCTATGTCTAAATGTTCACTCCTCGCACGTCTAACTTGCATTTTACAATGCAGGGACTGTTACTACAGTTATACTAGTTATAAATACAGTAATCATTACTTTATTTAGGCAGAATAAGTTGTGGTTTCCAAGCTCATTAATGTTAACGTTAGCGGTCTTCATGATATTCATGGCATAGCTAGCTTTGTGGTTAGCTAGTCTATGATGAGCCATAATTTAGCAATGGATAATGTCATATTGCAAATTGTAAAACATACGCTTTCAAAATAACAGGCCGGGGAGAGATGATACGTCTCACTGCTATAACTGTCACGCTATTAAAGAAATACATCTTCAGTCACATTGTCAAAAGTTAAAAGGACAGACAGTCAACTACACTGTAACAACGTAACATAATTCCTAGCTAATTCCGCTTCACTCTCGACTTATTTAGCAAAACTGGACATTGTTTTCACGAATTTTGTCATGCTTATTTGAGGTAAGAGAACTGATGGGGATGTTCTTTTAATTGTTATTCAAGCAATGTATGTGACCAAATCACCATGAACACACTTCACTGATGATCTCACTCGCGGATAACTGGTTCTCTCTGCCCGACTCTGGCTGGATCAGCAGGTTGCAGGATGTGTGGCGCGTTATACACGAGTGTTGCCAGCAGGGACGGTGTAGAGTTCCCTCTGGTGGACAAACTATACAACGCCAACACTCATGACATGGTTGAAGGGTGTTTCGTCCGTTTTTTATTTTATTTTTAAAATATTCATTTATCGGCCATTATAAATGCCGATACCGATAGTTTGCCTAATGCCTAATATCGGCCGATAATATCGGCCCGCCGATAAATCGGTCGGGCTCTAGTTTGGAGGAAGTGTTCTTCAAGCAAGTCTATGACTTCCTGTATCAGAACAAACTGCTAGACCGTATGCAGTCTGGTTTCAAGAGTGGTCATTCTACTGAAATTGCTCTGTCTGTGACTGAAGCATTGAGAGTAGCTAATGTAACCCATTTATATTTACTGTTACTGTTTAATCTGCGTAGTTCAGCCCTGCACACACCCGGACTCAATCCTATAAACAGCAGCACCTCAAATCAGGAGTCTGCTCAGTCATCAGTATTAATTCTACTAGACTTACCTGCAGCCTTTGATACTGTAAACCATGACATTCTCCTTTCTACACTGTCTGAACAGGGAATTTCTGGAGGATCTTGACTGGTTTGAATCCTACCTTAAAGGGTGTTCTTTCAGTGTGTCTTGTATCAAAGTATCATGACCTCACCACAGGTGTGCCATAAGGATCAGTATTAGGGCACTATTTACACCACTTCCATGGGTGAGACCATTTGTTCCCATGGATTTGACTCACTGCTATGCGGACTACTTTACCTGTCTTTACCACCAGATGACTGTTTCCCATCAGATTTCTGCATGCCTGATATTTCAGTCTGGATGACAGACCGACCAGGGGCGGTTCTAGGGGCAGGGCCACAGGGGCCCGGGCCCCATCTGAAATCTCATTGGCCCCTGACTGGCCCCTGTACCGTCAATCATCAATAAGTGTCAAACTTGTTGAGAACGACGATCAGAGATGCAATTCCATTCCCAAAAAACTGGTGGCAGTAATGCACCTATGAAGCTTGAAAGCTGAAGCACACAGTGAACTGTAAAGGAAAGAATACATTTGGCTAACGGAAGTATCAGCTAGAATTCTAACGTGAAGAACCCATAGCAGCGTTTCATGCTCCATAGAAGTTTCTTGGTGAATCACAAATCTCTATGTTGGTTATCATCATTATGTGAAAGGGACGTTTATTTGTTGCTGTCACAATATGTTAAGTTTGTTAATTAAATTACGAAGCAGCAGCAAGCTTGTAGTGAACTGTTAACTGACTTAGTCAGTAAACTGTTAACATTAACTTAACGTTAGGTTACTTGAGTTGAGGTTTGATTGTTATTCATTGTTAGCATGCTGATAGATTTTATGTATGGAAAGGTAATGTATGAAGTGTTTGAAATGGTGTTATATGAAACGCAGAGAAATTGACATCCTGTTTGTTTGGGTCCGAAATTAATAATATTACTTGCACTAGTGCGCCTTACCAAATGTAAATAACGTTCGATTTTTTTGCTTGAGGAAAAAGTTTGGCAGCTGCTAACATGAACATGAGAATACATGCCTAATAGCTAACGCTATGTTTTTGTAGTTAATGTGAGCTATCATTGCAAAGTTATTAACCACTATTCTGAATGTTTGATTCATGGGCTTCGCATGAATTCTGTCTCAAAGTGTTAGGACAAGGAGAGTTTCATTCAGATAAATTGGTTACATTTTCTACTCTATTCACTCAAGCTTTTTATGATTTAAAAAATAATAATAACTGGTTTTACAGTTGCCAGACGACATGCTGAATACAAGCATGGATTTTGTGAAACATGTTTGTGTTTTACCTACAGACTGGGATGGCGCAGGAGCTGGTGACTTCAACCCACAGTCACCAGGCATAGCTGCTCCTAATGGTATGATGCTATTTCCTATTGCCACTATAGTGAGCATATTTTGTCATTCATTTTAGAAACGCCAGGTTGACAGTGGGTTATGAAAGTTAATAACAATTAAGTTACTCAAACTTGTTTCATTTTCTTCTCTCCAGTCATTTCCCATTCTAGAGCAGATGGTTCTGTGCAACCTCTCCTAAACTGGTATTCCGCAAGATGCAGCACGGAAATAGGAAGAGGCCACTCAATGACTTCTGATACAAAGACTTCAAATGGTAGGAATATTCCATCTTTAGTGTTTTGCTACCCCTTCCGTAGTTTTTTCGCTTTCAAATGACCCATCGTCAGTCTTCAAAGCAGAATCTGGCTTTTCTAACTGGAAGCAAGACGGTGGCTTCAAAGACCATTCCAAATCAGACCATTGTAAAAATAGTTGTTGAAAAAATAATGTAAATATGTGTAAATATGATGTAGTTGTTGCTCACATGCTGTGTGTGTGTGTGTACTGTGCATGTGTGTGTGTTTGTTTTAATGTACACAAACTGGCAGTGAAAGTGGTTTCTCTTTTCAACAAAAGGGGAAAGAGTTAAAGTAAAACTTGTTTAATTGAACGAAAAATGTGTGTATGATGATGTATGATTTCTGTTTAAAAATATCAATGTATTTCCACTGAAGTGTCTGTTATATTTTAGATTGATATTGTGTTTTCAATGCACATTATAAATAAATGGGAAATTTGTTAAGAATTGTATTGGCTTTTTTGTTTTTTAGCATTTAGCATTCAAGTATTTGAACAAGGTAACACTGGTGAAATGTATGCACCTTACTGCTGTGGTGTAGTCTAGTTAGCTGTAGTGGGTATACTGTGATCAACCCCAAATATTAATACCTATCCTTGTCTGTTTTAAGTGGGTATACTGAGATGGTGATGCTTTTTAAGTGGGTATACCAGAGACTTCTAATGAGGAGACACAGCACTCAAAAAATCCTTAAAAGAATAACAAATATCCCACCCCTTCCTCGGCAAAACGTCGACATGTGAATACATTGAGTCAATCATGTGGTGTGATGTGAATACATTGAGACAATCATATGGTGTGTTGTGAACTTGCCGCTGGAGCAAGATTGGTGTCGTGAAGCCTTGCGCACGCACATTTCTGCAGAATAGGATGCCCGATGAGTGCCCAAAAAGCGTTGCAATATGGCCGTTGAGTGGAGGGACTTGCCTAAAAGGACTTTGGGTATACTGCGTATAGTCCTGCATATCACGTAGACTACGTGTCTCTGCCTTACTGAACAAGGGATTTTCTGTGTATGGATGTTGACCGGTTCTTGGCCCCTCAGTGTATGATGTGGCCCCTGTCTCAGAAAAATCCTAGAACCGCCACTGAGACCGACACCTTCAACTTAATCTCTCAAAAACTGAGCTTTTGGTGTTTCCAGCTAAAACAGTTATTCCCCAACAGATTAACATCCAGCTTGACTCCTCTTCACTGACCTCAACTAGATTGGCACGTAACTTCGGCGTCATAATTAATGACAGACTTAATTTCTTTGAGCATGTAGCCTGAATTGCAAAATTATGTTGGTTTGTCCTTTACAACATTCGGAAGATCAGACCTTATCTGATACAAGATTCCACACAACTTCTTGTGCAGGCCATGGTTATCTCCAAACTGGACTATTGTATTCCACTGGCCTGCCTCATTGTGTAGTAAGATTGTTACAAATGATTCAGAATGTTGCAGCACGCCGGGTCTTCAATCAGCCAAAGAGGACACATGTAGCTCCTCTCCTACTCTACCTTGACTTACTGGATCTGCTTACGGCTATCTCAATTCTATGATCTAGCTGTAGGCTACATCCCCAACCACTCACTGGGGTCATCTGATGAGCATCTGTTGTGTCGACCAGCCATAAACGCTAGGCCCTAATTCAAGACTCTTTTCCTCAGTGGTAACTCGTTGGTGGAATGAGTAGCCCAGTGCTCTCCTTCTTCTGGCACAAAATCTCACATTTTGGGGATATTATTGAATTTATATTGAGTTTTTAGGAAAATGTCTAAATGACATTTATTATTATTTATTATTTATTTATGTTTTAATCTGTTTAAGTTAAGGTACCCAATTTATTTACACTGTATTTAACCTGTAAGAGGTTTATGTTTGAAGGAAATTTGATGATTTCTGATATTTGACAAGTATCTGACAAAATTATAATTTTTTAATAATTTAAAATTGTTAGAAAAATACTTAGGGTTTTCAAATCATCAGTTAACCTCTGGAAATATGTATTTGATAGAAAAGGACAGTTTTTTGCTAAAATGACACTGTTTTTACCGGAAATGTCCCCATAGCATAGCAAAAAGTGTGTAAAAATGTGCCATTTTGGAATACGGTGGCCATATTGGATTTTTGGACAAAATTCAACATGCCCCAAGTTTTAATCTGTTCCAATAGGGGTTCTGACCAAGAATCCATGGAGAAAACATGACCAAAAAATAGGCCTAATGTTTCCAGCAGATGACCTGTCTATCTGGTTTAATTTAGACTGGTCTAATTTTTTAAAATGTGCCATTTTGTGAAGCAAGTTCCAGCTTTGTTTTTAGTGGAAGCTAATTGTTTCAGCATATGCTTTGTTAACGGAGCGCTACAGTTGTGCACACGGTTTAACTTGGCTGTTAAACAATAGAAGAATATTCTAATGACTCCAGTTTGATACACTTATCACGTACAATCACCTAATTACTTTGTAATATAAGGTCTTGATTAGGATAGCAGTGACTGAAATATAGAATCTATTTTGCCCTATCATTAGGCAGATTTCTGACTAATTATATTTCATAATTAATGCAAGGACAATCTGATTTGCTCTGATTATGGTTGTGATTACTGATTTCTGATCTGCATAATCTGAAAGGACCTACAAATATTGAGAGTGCCAGCACTAATAATGATAACAATAAGTAAGAAAAAATAAATTGAAATGGAGACCCTGGAGTTCACCTTACATATCATCTGCAATTGACTGGATAGACTTTAGTAATCTTTTACACTATTTATCAGAGGTTTGAGCTAAATAGCTAAGACAAAATAATGTGTATGTGAAGACATAAGAACCAGCCATGCCTAAAATGTTTGCTAGAAAATGTTCTTGCAGTGACATTGCGGCATATGAGTGATCCACACTGCATTCCAAGTGTCGGATCGCCTCCAGAGCTCTCCTGCATGTCCAGGGCCTTGTAATGATTTTTCCGACAGCTGACTAGTCCAGTCCTCTCACGTCAGTCACCAGATTTCACTAGATAATGTGCACCGACACAAGCCCATCACACAACCCATTCACCTGACCTTGCAGAGCCAGAGGAAATGCTCCTTTCTCACCTTAACTTATCTGAGAAGCTCTCCATTCAGAATATCCATATCCCACATCTTTCCTCATGCAGCAACACACACACACACACACATACTCACACACACTTTGTTTGTGATAGGAGCACAGTCACCACCTCCACTACTGCACTTTCTAACCTCCATTGTTTCATGTGGACAGAGACTATTAGAGGAGTACTGAAACCCTTCACAAACCATGTATTATGCAATTAATTTTCATCTGGTGAACAAGCGTCTGCATACTCATCTCAAACTTTTTTTTTGGAAGTGCTGTTTTGTCCCCATTTTTGTTGTTCTTTCCTGGCAACATGTTCCACAGGAGCTCTTTGATGAGTTCTTGATTAGAAGTGTTGGGATTCTCTCCCTCTGCTAACTTTTCTGTGTAATTTTAGCGATGGCATTAGGATGATTTGATATAATTATCACCTAATTACCTGATCAAGGTGTCACATGGAGGAGAGCAACAACAGGCCCTCCAAAGGCTCCTACTGATGTTGATCTCTAAATGTATCAAAGTGGCTATTATTAAGCCTTGGTTTTCTTGCACTATAAAAAAGATATGAGGGGCAAATTAAATATATATGTGTTAGTATAAATGTGACAGTGCCCCATAAGTGCATACTGTATTCACACATGACACAGGGCATAAATATTAAATCAGTGGAAAAAGAAGAAAAAAAATGTAAAGACTTATTAGTGATAAGTGAACTCTCATTTGTTTTTATTCTGTATAGAAACGCAAATAAGAACTCCACCATGAAAAGGTCTTGGTTCATGATTCCTTCCTTTTTTAGCCCATTGCTAGTGAGTTATTACATTAACCTGAAATTTGGGGTTTATCGCTTAATATTTAACACTTTTGGCAGTCATTATTGCATATTTTCCTGAAAATACAAAGCAATTCCCCTTTTGTACCTTACCTTGTCATTAGACATTTCTTAAGAATTTAAAATGGATTTAAACATGGTCAATTATAAATGAATATGAAGGGTAAATGCAGACCCAGAGAGCTTTGATTATTAAGATATCTCAAACAAGTATTGCTGATTGCCATGCTGTGCCTCAACAAGACACATGAATAATATTAATGATGATAAAAGAGCTCAAGGGAGACCATTTCAAGAACTTACCCAGTGAAATAACTCCACTGATTTCACAATTGCTTTACATAGATTGAAGTAGGCTACTATTTGAATAAAATATCTTCATTTATCAAGGTAAGTGTTCTTGCCATATTAAACACATATTTGTATCATCTGAATACAGTATATCACATGATTTTTATTTTTGCAATCCTATTCTTCCTTTAGCATATAGATATATTGTATGAACTCTTGAGACTGAAAGAGCCTCTTCTGTGTGCAGCCTTATTTTCTCATCCTGGGTATACTAGTCTGTTCCCCAGGGAGATGACTCAACCCTACTCTTAGGGATGAGTGAAAGACAAAAGCCTTTCTGAGGTGCTTCAAACTGACAAGGTGCCTGCTGTTGCTTCTACTTAGCACATGGTGGTATTTGTCCTTTTTGATGCAATAGCTATGTCTACAACTGTATTTCTGTGTGTCTTTGTGTATGTAAATCCATGCACACACATCTATGAGGGGCAAGCTTATTACGTAGCATCTTTTCATGAGATTGTTCACCCTGATTTTACTTCATAATAAATAACCAAAAATGCCTGTTAATGGGGTCATTTACCCCAACCCTGCCATCCTTATTGACAGTGCTGTTATCCTGTGGCAAACGACTGGCATTTACTGAATCAATGGCTTGAGTTATGGAGAGCAGCAGAAAGCCCTGTCCCCTCTCCATTCTTCTCTATAACAAAAGCGGAAGCACATTAAAAACTAGCATTGATGGGTTGTTGTGAGTTTCAGTCAATGAGCTCTCTCCCAAGTTGAAATTAAAAGGCTGTTAGAGGGAAAATTGTTTTCACTGGTCATCAGTCACATCCTGAAAGGCCTTTTTCAAAGAGATTAATTCAAGGCGAAAGAGTGAGGTGGGGGAAAGCAGAGTAACAGCATGGCTTTATAAAATATCTAGGTGGTTAGCTGGTGGCGTCATGAGTTAATGGACACTGCCTTACCTTGACTAAGTGTTATTGCTTCAGTCCATAATTTCATCTTGGAGATGGGCGATGGAGAGGATCTTCCTGATAGTAATTGGGTATTGATTTGAAAATAAACAGTAGCAGGATCCCTGACCGAGCTGACAGACCATCGTTTGGACAGAATCGACAATAAATAGTCCTATGGTTCATGGGAAAGTTATGGATCAGGGTGGTAGAGTCAGGAGGTCTGTTCAGCTGCAATTTTTCTTCCAATATATATTGGATTTTAGATAACCCATTTACGTGGCTTGTCATATAAAACCTAGTTTTGAAGGATGAAAAGTTAAGTTCAGCGTTCACTCTTGCTTTCATTTGTAACTGGTCCCCACAGTAATCTTCACTTGCTTTGAGATGATATTTGTGATTCACGATTTAATGATAATGACTGGGCATGTAAATGCAACCATTGCATATAATGTATGTAGTTATGTACAGTTGAATAACACTGTATTTTGTAAAGGAGATCAGTGGGGAAAAATGTACTGCAAGCAAATGTTTTACTACCATCTATGGCTCACAAATGCCTGTATATCATTTAGTTAGTTAGTCATTTATGGGCCTTTGCAGACTTTGGCAACAAGCATATGCACATAGAAAAATGACCCCATTCCAAAAGTCAAAATATTTGTAATGCATGAATGTGTAAAGTAATATTCGACTCTCAAAAGCTGTCGAAATACGGGTTGGTTCTCAAAATGTAACAAGGAAGAACTGGCTCCACACTCAGTATTGGCACTGGGTCCATGCTGGTGGAAAATAGTTATTAGTCTTTTATTTGCTATTAGTTGCAAAATAAATGTTAAAAAAAGAAGGGAAAGAATTTATTTTGCTAAGAAGGAAATCATTTGGATATGCATGAAGTTTGTATGAGTCTGTCATGTCAGTTTCACTATTGTGTGCATTTGCTGTTACATAATGTGTTCACTGAGAGATAAAACAAACATTCCAAATATTATTGTTCCTGGAATTCTTCAACAATTTAGCATTGGGAAAAAAACATTAGCTAAAAAAACCTGCTGAAGAAAAGAAGTAATGGTGCATGTTGGAATGGAAACTGGTATAAATGGCTCAAGATGGGCACTGCACCTGATAATGAGGTGGAGAGTTCCAAGCTGAAAGATTCATGCCTATACAAGACTTTTCTTGATGCCGTGACATTAAAGCCCCATAAAACCCATGACATAAAATACTGACATGGTTACTCACCCCTAACACAATGTAAGGCCTTTTTTGAGGCAGATTTAAGACACCCTGACATGAGATGGAATTTCTGAATTTCTGGATTTTTATATGGCTTTTAAATTATAGAAAAAGTGGATAAATCCCCAAGTTCTCCTTCAATCGGGTCCCAGTATACTGAAATTACTTGATTCAGCTGTGTGGTAGCCATGATTTACTCTTAAAACCAACTATTTCCAAACATTTTCCCTTTCCTTCCATTGAGACTACAACATCCCGTTGTCTGTGACAAAAAAATCATTCTCCCCAGAACTAGGCATTTATCAACACAGCAGAGGTAAGCAAGTGGCTCTTGCATAGCACAAGATGGTGTAAACATATTATGTGTGTTTGTAGGCATTACCACATCACCATTTGGGCTTCAATTACACTGCAATGGCTATGGCCTCTCCTGTGGTGAGGAAGGGTATAGTGAATTGGTGTACCGTGGGGCCAGTTCACCTCCCTGGCCCACCCCCCTGAGAGTCACTTGGTCCTCTGGAGCGTTCACATATATTTGTTATCTCCCAACGAGACTCTGGGCCCTGTGGGCAGGAAACACTGCAGAGGGGAAACTAAATGATAGAGTACAACCAGCCTCTTTGCTTTCCACACCCAAGGGCACTCACCAGGTAAATAGGTTTTTTAAAGGCTGGATCAATAATGATAAGTTGTGATTAGGATTATTATGTTCCAAATTAGCAGCCCTGCGGGAATATCACATGTTAGTGAAGTAAATTAAGTAATTTTGGCAAGGAGTTACAAGGACAAAATAATGGGAACAGGTTTCCCACTACATAGAAACTACCACAGCAAACACCAGACTAGGAATTTCTATTGAAGAAAAATCTTAGCATCTAAAAGAAAGTTTCAGTCAACCAGACATGGTACAAAGCTATGATGAGCACCTTTGATTTGTTTTGTAATGCTAGTTGCTGAACTTTTTGCCGAAATTTTAATGGAAACTCAAAATTGAACGTATAGTCATTTTTTGCAGGGTTTACTAAACTTTTACTTCAGTCTTTTTGGAACCTAGAAAACGACATGCATTTTTTTTGTACAATGAAACTTTTTTGTACAATGAATAAGGGTGGGAATTGGCAAAAATGTGACGATTCGATACTATTGCGATATTATATACACGTTCCGCATTCTGTGCATGACACCGTTGCCTCTGCATGGGTTGTAGCCTAACATGTGAGGGAGTTCTCCCCTACCAAAAAGAGTTAGTAGGGTCCATATAGTCTTTTCCAAAAAGTTTTCTCAGATACGGATAGCCGGGCCAGCCCGGCCCTAACAGTAGCCATAAGCTTCAGGAAGAATGGATAGTAGAAAAAGGCCAGGAGGGATTGAAACGGTCAAGTAAAATGCTGCTAAATGTGCCAAGCTTCCAGATTTATTTTTTTTTGAAGACAGACAAAAGTGGCAACTGGTAAAGAAAGATAGCCTATAGGCAATGATTATTAGCAATGTAATTATATGTAATTATTGGGCTAATATTGGATGTTGTAGCGTTGTCAAGCTATTTGCAACCAACATATTAAATTACTTAAATTTGTATCCGTATGCAAATATTGATAACAAAACTGAAGCCTGATCTGTGTAGGCCTATGCAGTAAAAATTGTAGCCTCTGAGCAGCAGATCAACCAGTCGACCACTGAAAATGATGAGTCCGAAATTAGTGATGAGGAGGCCATGACTACAGGGACAAGTAGAGAGGATAAATTAAGTTATTTAATGTAAGAAAGAGCAATTATGCTACATGATACACCTATGCCTTGTTTGCTGGGTGTAGTAAGGAGTAGGCTAAATCACCAAACAACAATATAGCCTACCAATGCAAAAAACATGTAGCCTAAACATTAGTTCAATATGCCTCTTTGTGGAAGCATGGGATAGGCTACATTTCCAAGGCTTGCTTTCTTTCTTTCTTTCTTTCTGTTTTTGTTAACTTGTGGAATAGTGGAATATTTTTTGTTAACTTATCAGTTGAAGTGAATTATTAGATAGATAGATAGATAGATAGATAGATAGATAGATAGATAGATAGATAGATAGATAGATAGAGATAGATAGATAGATACTTTATTGATCCTCAAGGGGAAATTCAAGGGTCTCAGTAGCATACAGACATACAGTAACACACAACATGCACTTACAGCAGAAATGGTAAACATAAGTATAAGTATAAACATATAACTAAACTCCACTGTACAATAAAGACAGTAGAAGATAAGACAGATAAGAAAACTAACAAAACTAAATACTAAATACACTATATAAGTTAAATTAAGAAAGTCCAATGTGCTTGAGGGTGATCAAGCATAAGACGCTTGTAGTGACAGGCCCGGGACTGGTGAGGTACTAAAGGGAGTGAGTGTCATGGTGAAGGTGCAAACAGTAGTCCAACCATAGTCCTTAGTTATGTGTGCCTGGCAAGGTGCTCAAGAGAGTGAGTGTCATGGTGAAGGTGCAAAAAGTAGTCCAACATTAGTCCAACAGTGCAACAGTGCAAGAGTAAGGTCTAGAGACCAGCATAAATAATATAGACAAATAGGAGAGTAAAGTGTAATGTAGACAAGGTAAAATAAAAAAACTATTTCAGTGCAAGAACAGGTTGAGGTAATAGGGTTATAGCCATACATTCATTCAGTATTGTATCAGAAGCCTGACCGCAGCCATTGATCACGTGTGCTAATATAGCATGAAAAACATTGTAGCAGTAAAACAGTAGTGAAAACATTAGGCTGTGTACAATAGCAAAACAGTAGTAAAACAGTAGTAAGCAGTAGTGGGCAGTCAGTACTCAAAAAACATGGTCATGGAGAGGGTGGAGAGGCAGACAGACTAAGCAGAGAAGTCTATCTCTCCTCTTCCCTTTAGTGAGGCATTGAACAGTTCAATGGCCCTAGGAACAAATGACTTCCTCAGCCTTTCAGTTGTACATGGCAGTGAGCGAAGTCTCCAGCTGATCAAGCTCTTTTGGTTTTTGATAGTGCTGTAGAGCAGATGACATTCATTGTCCAAGATGTTGATCAGTTTGTTTAGGGTCCTTTTGTCAGATATTGAAGTGATGCACTCCAGTTCAGCTCCCACTACAGAGCCAGCCTTCCTTACCAGCCTGTCAAGTCGCCCAGCATCCTTCTTCTTTGTGCTTCCTCCCCAGCATACCACTGCATAGAAGAGGGCGCTGGCCACAACAGACTGATAGAACATCCTGAGGAGCTTGCTGCACACA
This sequence comes from Alosa alosa, assembly GCF_017589495.1. NCBI lineage: Eukaryota > Metazoa > Chordata > Actinopteri > Clupeiformes > Clupeidae > Alosa > Alosa alosa. Next base: position 16,533,903 of record NC_063204.1, read on the forward strand.
TTGAAGGACCGCAGCCTCCTCAGGAAGTACAGCCTGCTTTGTCCTTTCTTGTAGAGTGCATCAGTGTTGGCTGACCAGTCCAGTTTATTGTCCAGGTGGAGACCCAGATACTTGTAGGTGCTTACCACCGCCACATTGACCCCACCAATTGAGACTGGTAGCAGAGCGGGCTTAGACCTTCGGAAATCCACCACCATCTCCTTGGTCTTTGAAGTGTTTAGTGATTGAGTTTGCACCACTGCACAAAGTCCTCCACCAGGCTCCTGTACTCCTCCTCTTGCTCGTCCCTGATACACCCCACAATTGCAGTATCATCAGAAAACTTCTGCATGTGGCATGACTCGGTGTTGTAGCAGAAATCAGATGTGTACAGGGTGAACAGGACTGGAGAGAGCACAGTTCCCTGTGGCGCTCCGGTGCTGCTGATCACAGTGTCAGAGAGGCAGTTCTTCAGTCTGACGGTCAGGTCAGGTAATCTGTAATCCAGGTTACCGGGTGAGCGTCCACACCCATCTGCAAGAGCTTGTCTCCCAGTCTGAGGGGTTGGATGGTGTTAAAAGCACTTCGAGAAATCAAAGAACATGATTCTCACAGCACTTTTACCCTTGTCTAGGTGAGAATGTGTCCTGTGTAGAAGATAAGTGATGGCATCATCCACGCCCACTTTCTCCTGGTATGCAAACTGTAACGGGTCTAGTGCATTGCGTACCTGGGGTCTGAGCATACCTAAGACCAGCCGCTCCATTGTTTTCATCACATGTGATGTTAGAGCGACAGGGCTGAAGTCATTAAGCTCGCTGGGGTGTGGTTTCTTGGGAACGGGGTTGAGACATGATGTCTTCCACAGTGTTGGAACTTGTCCGAGATGTAGACTCCAGTTGAAGATGTGCTTCAGTGGCTCCCCCAGTTCAGCAGCACAGGCCTTGAGTAGCCTTGGACACAGTCTGTCAGGCCCGGCTGCCTTACGAGGATGGAGTTTTTTTCAAAGATAACTTACTTGGTCCGCTGAAATTATGGGGGGGTTGAGGGGAGTGGAGGGTGAGGAGGAGGAGGGGTGCTTCTGTGAGGGTTGTCGTGTGGCTAGAGACTGATGGCCATTGGCTGAAGCCATTGTTGCCGCACTGCTCGTGGTCACCATGTGGGGGAGAGGTGCGATAGCCTGATCAGCAGTGATGATGGAGAGGGGGAAGGGAGGGGAGGGGGGCAGCATCTGAGGTCTGTGTGTCTGATGGCTGTTGACTGAGGTCGTTGTCACCTCTTTGTTTGTGGTAGCCATGTGGGGGAGGGGTGCAATATCCAGTGATGGTGGGGGTGAGTGTTGCACTGGTAATGAGGTGGGGTGGGGGCTGGGCAATCGAACCTGTTGTCTTCCTTCTGTAGTGAGTTCCCCCTGTACTCGCCTCAGCTCTGCCATGTCCCCCTCCTTAAACGCCATCTTTTTCCTACTGAGAAGGGTCTTGACATTACTGGTTATCCAAGGCTTGTTATTTGGATAGCAGCGTACAGTCCTTGTGGGAACAACAATGTCCATACAGAAGTTCAGATAGTCAGTAGTGCAATGTGTGACCTCCTCTAAGTCCTCTCCATTCAGTAGCACACTCCAGTCAGTGGACTCAAAGCAGTCTCTCAAAGCCTCATCCGCTTCCGGCGTCCACTTCCTGAAGGTGCGCGTGGCAACTGGTAGCCTCTGAACTTTTGGCTTGTACATTGGCTGCAAATGAATGAGGTTATGGTCCGACTTCCCCAGTGGGGGAAGGGGGGTGGCACTGTAAGCATCCCTCACGTTTGCATACATGAGATCTATTGTCCTGTTTTTCCTAGTTGGGCAGTCAACAAACTGGTAAAATTTGTGAGGGTGGAATCCAGTGTAATGTGGTTGAAGTCACCAGAGATCGCAAAGAAGGCATCACTGTGCTGAGTTTGGAGCCTAGCGACTGTAGAGTGAATGACGTCACACGCTGTGTCCGGGAGGGCTGGAGGCGGCACGTTGACACAAACAACAATGGCGTGCAAGAACTCCCTCGGCATGTAGTATGGTCGTAGACTGACCGCTAGTAACTCCACATCCTTACAGCATACAGTCTCCTTCACTGTAACATGTCCGGGATTGCACCATCTATTGTTTATGTATAGCACCAGTCTGCCTCCCTTCTTTTTGCCAGAAAGTTTACTGTCTCTGTCCAAACGAGCTACACTGAAGCCGGGCAGCTCAACGTTAGTCCTCACTTTAACTCCCGCTCTGCACCCCCGAAAGCACCACAGCTCCTCCGGGATGTTTACGTAAACCCTACTAGACTGACCGCTAGTAACTCCACATCCTTACAGCATACAGTCTCCTTCACTGTAACATGTCCGGGATTGCACCATCTATTGTTTATGTATAGCACCAGTCTGCCTCCCTTCTTTTTGCCAGAAAGTTTACTGTCTCTGTCCAAACGAGCTACACTGAAGCCGGGCAGCTCAACGTTAGTCCTCACTTTAACTCCTGCTCTGCACCCCCGAAAGCACCACAGCTCCTCCGGGATGTTTACGTAAACCCTACTAGCATTCCGTCGTTTTGCAAGCAGCAGCTCCTTGTGTACGCCAGTTTGTTGCCGCTGGAGCATTGTAATAGATCCATTGCCATAGGATAGAATGTAAACACTCCTCAAAGTGTGTAATCCAAAAAAGTTGTGAAGTAAAAAAAGTAAAAAGTAAACAAAAGACAATAAGAAAAAACACAAAGACACGGAGCTACCTCGACAGGCTGCCTCTCTCGACGGCGCCGGAACCGGAAAGGATTATATAACCTTTACACATGTGTTGAACCATGGTACTAATAAAAACTACAGGATAGTAAGAGCTGAAATGTTGCTTCATTTATCCAATTTCCACCACCATGGAAAACGTGGGCCGGTCTTGGGCCTAAAACTCCCGGGCTGATAAGTGGCCCAGCTCCGGCCCTGACAGAAGATGTCATTACACTGACGCTCCACTCGAGCTGTCTGAAGAGTCTTCCATTGCATATAGTCCGTTGAATATTGCAGATGCAATTTACAGTGTTTTTTGTGATTTCTAGCAAAAAGCATAATGTATTTATTTATTTATTATTAAACAAAACAATCCCTGTCAGTTCCATGCAGTTTTCAACAGCTATCAAGAAGAGAGGTCATGTCATGGATTTTTGTGAATGTTTCTTCTTCTACATATGCATAAGTTTAGTCATCTAGTTCATATGATATTCAGCTTTATTGTCAATGCACAAATTAAATACCAGTAGTCTAAAACAAAATGCCGTTTTACCCAGTGGTGCAAATAACTGACATGTCCAAAAGGGCCTTCATGAAATGCGTTGCTAGACTGTTCATACACATTTTAACGGGCCAAGTTGAAGAGCTACTGTCCGTTATTGTTTGTGCAAATAATATGCTGATTCATGTTCCCTTGCATTTTGCAACTATGAGGTCCATGGTTAGTCTGGCTTTCGCCAGACCAAGCTCAATCTTTTAAGAAATAGAAAAGGAATCGCCGGCAGATCAGGCTGAGTTCACCCAGCCTAGTCCATGGTAGGCGCCCGATAGAAATATTGTTTAATTTTGCGATTGAGATATCCACACACTGGCGCCCCCCGCGTGTTTCGCCCCGGTTTCAGAGCTATTCTAAATGCAAAAATGCATAGAGGGAGTTACGACAAAACCGTGACTGTTAACAAACTATATAAGCTATATAAGGTATGCCCTATGCTAGGCCCATTACACAACATAAATTGTCACTAGGCTATGCTGGCGACCCAAGTAAAATCTCCTTTGGGAAGCGGACTTAAGCTGCCACCTCTTGGCGAAAAGTTAATAGTTTTGCATATCAGTAGTAATACATTTCACGCAGCTGTGTGAATCACGGAAAGCGACACTTCTAAATGGAACCCAACCCACTGTACAGTAGCTCAAGGTCTGTGGCTAAAGCAGCCATAATGAAAGCGTTATCATTGTTTGGATACTTCACACACACGTGTTTTTTAATCGCATAGACTACCAAGCTGGAATCAAAGCACATCGACTCCCCTCTCACTGGCCTAGATCCATAGGCGTTCGTTTATTTCCGGGTGGGAGGGCACAGTTTTGAGGTTTAAAATCATTGGAGTTCCTTTGAACCGCTTTGAACCAATGACTAACAACCGGCATTTCGTCATACAGAGAAGTTTCTCTGCAGCACGCCCATAACAAGCACGGGTGCATCTTATCAGCAAACAATCACACGTTTCATCTGCGTAACTCTCGCCAAAATGCATCATATAGTGTTTTGTGAATGTACCCAAGTCAAACTTTCATATAAATGCATAAGTACGTCCAAAGCGCCACTTTTAAGCTTGGATGCGTTGTCGTTTTCGGGTGAAATTACCTTTTGAATGGGATTCCTATAGGGCTACTACTTTTTTGATACAATCGCGTCAAAATCGCTATTTTTCAAATACTATGAAGGCTCGACACAAAATGAAACTTTGATCGAAGTATCATCAGTGTCTACACATGAACTTGAGCATTGAGAACATTGTTGGTGTACACAGTTTACTAAAAGAGAGGTTTTGAACAACTCGCTTGTTTTTTCTGCTCGCTGCCATCTTGCCATCTTGCAAGGAGTGAGTTGTCCAAAATCTTTCTTTTTAGTAAACTATGTGTACACGAACAATGTTCTTAATGCTCGAGTTCATATGTAGATACACTGATGATGCTCCGATCAAAGTTTCAAGTTATGTCTAGCCTTCTTAGTGTTTGAAAAAATAGCGATTTTGACCTGACCATGTAGCCTACTAAACTACAGTTTGACTTCGAATGCGTTAAGTAGCCTTTAGTGACAAAATCTATGACTAAAGTTTAGCTGACGATATAACATCCTACTCCACTGTGACTTCGTTCATGACACTCCTGTTAATAGGCTAAACTATTATTTACATTTGCTCAAAGATTTCATAAGTATTAAGTCATTTTCGCTTCCTACGTTGATGTATTCCAAGCGATCTGCTTCAGGGCGGGGGCGTAGTAATTGAAACACCATGCCTGGAGTGCGTAATCGCTCTCAGGGGCCCACTGTTAAGCTGGTTGGTCGGCTGCCCAACTGCGGCGAACGAAGCGGCGTGAATCAACCTATTCCAGACGGAGTACTGTAGGAAAAGAAATCGAATCGGAAGTACGTAAACAGGCCAAGGCCAGGCTACCCTCTCACACCCTAAACATGCACTTCGAACAAATAATAAGCGTCTCAGTCTCACAGTATAGCCATAGGCAAAACTGTATCGGACCGGTGTAACGTTGGTACTAAATCATCCATCGCAAAGAATGATTTTTGTAGCACGTGCAACAAATATGTGTAGGTACAGCCCTACCCTGGATACATCTCTCAACGTGCGCTCTAAAACATTTGGTTTAAATGGAGATGTAGATCCCGGGTGCGTTAATAAATCTACATTGCGGCAAGTTGACACAAATTATTCACTTTGACGAATTTATGTAGTTTCAGTCCTAGTTACTTTACTTTGAGCCATCCTCTTCCTTACTTGAATCACCTTTGAAAATAGATGATTGAAGTAGCCTATATGGGTGTTTGGGAATGAATGTTGACTCAGATGATTTTTGAGACTTTGAGCAGAAATGTCCCAGCCCGGTGTTTAGGATGCATCATAGACAGGTTATCTTTCAGGTAGCCTATATATTTTCCATTAGAAAACCATCACGTAGCGAACGTGTTGTGGCTAACTCACTTAGCTCCTGTTAGTAGCCTAGGTTATGGTCATAAGCAAATGAGATGACAGTCGAAAGATGCAATTAGTGCTGTTATCAATTTGCTTGGTAGCCTATAACCGCATTTATGGTTTTCTACAAATACATCAATAATCAAATTGGCCTCCATCACTCAACCAATGCTAACGGTAACATTATTTTACCTACTCTAGGCTATTGATATAACTTAAGATTAACGTAGCCTACCTGCAGTAAAAACCAAGCATGTCCGATAAACATTCTCAGATTTATTTTGGCTTCAAGAAGAAATGGGAATTACATGTAATGCAGAAATCATCCTACCCTTATTAGACGTTCTCTGCGGTAAACTACAGTCTTGTCCTTGTAGGAAGCGTAGTGTCTTTCCAACCCACTTTAGATTAACTTCCAACAAAATTACGTCTCACTGCAACGATGCGCCACCTGGTGGACAAACGACTATGTGACGCCAATACTGGAAATGCAGCCAAATTATTATGATGAATATTTGGTTTTCCTTTAATCCTACTGAATTTATTATGTATCGGCCATTCTAATTGCCGATACTGATGGTATGTGCGTGCCTGTGTGTGTGTGTGCGTGTGTATATGTGTGCATCACCATCTACAGGCCATTGAGTGTACTGTCACTAAATGTACACATAATTTAATTTTTTTAGACCCCCCCCATGGATGAAATTCTACGAAACTTGGCATACCCCCAGATAATGTCAGGTTAATCATACACATAAAATTTAGTGCAGTTCTGAACATCTTAACTGAAGAGACGGGCGATTAAAGCAGAATGATATTGCATTTTCATTTTTTACCGGGGGGGTGCAAATCACAAATGAGTGATTATGGGCTAGGTCAGGGGTCAGCAACCCGCGGCTCCGGATCTGATGCGGCTCAGCTTTTGAAAATAATTAATGAGTATTTAATTAAAATGTATTTTATTTTAGTTCGTCGTTCATTTTCAAAAATGTTATATTGTAGGTCTAATCTGAGTAATTTAGCCTATATAACCTTCCACCTCACTTGACTCCGTAACTGTAGCCTGCACAACATTGTTACATTCACGGTTCGTTGGCAAGTCAATATCAAACAAAATCACCAATTTCCCTCCATTTCAGTCAACGAGAACACTTTATTATTGTTGATGTGTTAAACTTGCTGTAGGCTAGATAAATGTCAAAAGGAAACGTCAGCGACCACAGCTTGGCGGCCTTGAACACAAGCGGGCTGAAATGGGAAAGTTTCCATCCGAAGACTGATTCTGAAAACGCGAAATGAACTGCCCGTTATATATCGCACACTGCAACGAGTTAGCATTGCTGTGTTAACCCTGTTCGGTTCCACTTGCATGTGAGAAATCTTTATCACATATGAAAAATACAAACCTGCATGCGCTCACATTTAAGGGCAATTTCGCGCAAAACTGTCACATCCATAACGCCAACACAATGCCATGGTATTTAGTTGCCGTTATGGATATGACAGTTTTGCGTGGAGTTGCCCTTAAATGGTGACCGCCTCAATTCTTGCATGAAACTTCACCTCACTGAATATGAGCCAGCCAGACTCCAAGGCCATCACCAACTATAATCTCTGGTATGCCTAATGTTCAATTTCGCCAATGACATGTCAAGTGTTGTGTTAACTATAATGTTACTTTGCATACCAAAGGACACTGGAAAAATAGGGGGTGGTGTTTAGCCTACAGTACATGGGAAGCCTAAGGCCTATACTTCTGTCATTCCACTTTACATTTCAAGTTACTTACACATTAGGCCTACTTTTATAACGAGTAGAAAATTTAAAAATCCTCTGTTGAATGAAAGTAACTGTATGTTAAATATCCAAACAGTTTTTTGTAACCGTCTTTATGTGGCTCTTCTGAGATTAAAAAAAAAAAAAAATTGGTAAAAGTGGCTCTCCAGGCAAAAAAAAGGTTGCCGACCCCTGGGCTAGGTTGATGTGGGCCCTTGAGACCAACATACCATAAAAATGTCTTCATCCTCGGTGCCACGGTTCAGGTAGTTTTTCAGTAAGTCTAATGGGGCTACATACCCACCAAATATATATCAAGTATCGTTGACCAAAAATTCAGGAAGTAGATGACGAGGAAAAAAAAAAAAAAAACTTTGACAATCCCTATATGACCGCTTCGCTAGGTAACATCGAACTTTCTCAAAACACATCCGAATGACATGATTTGGATGTCAACTCAACGTATGTACTCCCAATCATCCGTAAATTTATCTAAAGTGCATTTTATTCCGGATAATTCCTTTAATCAACACCATCAGGCCGTTTTTTAAAAGTAAATGTTCCAATCAATGATCTAGACATTTTCTTCTCTCTCCTTCTTTTTACAGTCTAATGGTTACTGACTACAACGGCTCGGGGTCAAAGGTCATACGGAATCTGTTAATCTGCGTTATTTTTTTTAATCAGTTATTTTTTCTCAAATTAATTTATCGAAATTAATCAGTTATTTTGACAGCCCTAATTTAAACCAAATGTTTTAGAGCGCACTTTGAGAGATGTATCCAGGGCAGGGCTGTAGGCTACCTTTTGCACGTGCTACAAAAATCATTCTGTGCGATGGATGATTTACCAACATTACGTCTGATACAGTTTTGCCTATGGCTATACATGTGTGAGACTGAGACTTTGTTTGTTTGAAGTGCGTGTTTAGGGTGTGAGAGGGGAATCGATGTGCAGCTTGGTTGTTGTAGTCTATACGATTAAAAAGCATGTGTGTAACACTTTCATTATGGCTGCTTTAGCCACAGACCTTCAGCTACTGGGTCCCATTTAGAAGTGGCCACTTCATTCACGCTTTCCGTGATTCACGCAGCTGCGTGAAATGTAGGCTATTAGTCCTACAACTTTTCGCCAAGAGGTGGTAGCTTAAAGGAATTCTCCGTAGTTAAATGTACTTTAGATCAATTTACGGATGATTGGAAGTACATACGTTGAGTTGACATCAAAATCATGTCATCTGGATGTGTTTTGAGAAAGTTTGAATTTACCGTTTTTAGTCAAAACCCGTTAGCCTGGAAGTGACCTGGGCATGTCATTTCGCCGCTACAAAACGCTATTTTTATACCTCTTCTACAGTTCCAAACAACATTACACTTACGTGGTAGTGAGTAGAGGGTCCCTAAAGCCAAACCGAAGCATCCTGAGGTCTTTATGTGGTCGGATAGAGAGTCCAGAATGAATTTCATCAAGCCAGTACCTTTCCGGAAATGTTGCTGCTGCAGCTGCCATCTTTAGGGGAAAGTCCGTAGGAGTCGATTGCCGAGTGTGGAGTAACACACTCTGGAAATTCACAATTTCGTCAGGTTTTTTTTTTTTTTTTTTTTTAAAAACATAGTCCAGTATTTCTTTCGAAATTGAAATGAAGTTGTATGCAACAGCAAACCCTAGCTTACTAACAGGTTGGAATTTTGAAATGTCACGTGACGTGATGTCTCGCGTGAGGTAGCCTCCTGTTGACGGCAATCACATTGTACAGTCACTCAAAGAGCTGAGTGTACAAATCCGCTTGGAGCTCCAGTGGAATTTTGATTTCGCGACGAGGACTATGTTTAAGAATGTCGGCTCGCAGCTGTAGGTTTCGCTGCCTTTAGAGCACAGCAGCGCATAGGCCATATCTTCAAGTTTAGCCTAACCAAACCTCCAGTTTAACTGCCACAAGTTCATGTAATAAAGATCTCATCGAGGAAAAACATGATGTATTTTTGTATTTCCATTGCATTTTTTATTTATAAAAAGTGAAATAAATAATGAATTTTAATATAAAAATATTAATGATTAATCAATAGTCGATCGTTAATTCTCCCGGCGTTCGACTAAGAAAATTTATTTGAATGCCCATCCCTAGCGTTCAGGCCTGGGTTACCTTCCTGCCAGATCAGCAAAGCGAAAGGAAAGGAGCGACAACATCTGCTCCAGAGAGAAGTGTGTGTAGGGATTGGAAGAGGTGCAGGCCAGCAGGATGATGGGACTCAGTCAGCAAGGTGCCTGGACGAGATGAGAGAACACACTGAAGCGGAAAGTCACCTGGTCAGATTTCTGGAGGGCTGACTTTCACTGCTTCCTGATCCAATCGGTATACGCCACCTTACAGGGTTCGGTAAACCTTCACACATGGGGCAAGAATAAAACACCCACTTTGCCATCTGTGAGCAGGGAAAGGGTCCTTTCAGCATTTTGTGAGCAGCTGTCCAGTAGCCTTGTTTGATGGCTGCTCCCACTGGCACTACTGTATGAACAGGTGCTCAGGGCATTTGCAAAGGTGGTCACTACAGCCATTCAGACCAACAAACACCATCTCCTTTCCGAGAACCGGGGAGAAGCCCTCTTCACTTCAACTGCTGAATCCATGCCTGCTTTCTACAGTCCCAGACTGGCAGCTGAGAGTGGATCTTGGCAAATAACTCATGTTCCCTAACCACAACAACACCAGTTGCACCAGACATGGTTATCTTCTCAGATTCCACCAAGCAGGTGGTCATATGGGAATCAACAGTGCCCTGGGTATGTACACATGAAGGAGGCTCATGATAGGAAACGTGCCAAATGCAGAAGGCGTGGTTGGCGGGCTTGCTGCAAGGAAGTTGAAGTGGGCTGTCTAGGCTTTGCGAGATGTTCGCTCTGCAGGGCCTTAAACTGAACTATTGGGAGCAAAATCTGGTTGTAGCGGACTTTTCTCTTACTTTTACGCTCTGTAGGGCCTTGACAGCTCTTGGAATCAATTGAACATCTAAGAGGGGGGCCATACGTTCAATCACGGATGATGCAGAGCCTATTCCTAGGTTGTTCCTATTTTACCGGCGGGATAAATGACTGTTGCGCTCGACGCAAATCTAAAATTGGGTTGGTCTGAAGTAGCTACATTACTCACGGATGTGATTTGGACGTAACGAGCAATAAACCAATCAGAGCGTCATCTCACACTCCCTTTAACAACAGGCGCGCTTGTTCCATAGCGGACTATTATGATGGCGGATTTGTCAGGCGCAGCCAGGAGCGGTTCACAGCGTTATAAGGACTGTTCAGTTGGAAACAGTTTGCTATTGGTTTTTCTTCTTGACAAAATGTAATACAGAAATGTCTGATATTTTTGCAATGTAATCTAACGTTACCTCACTATAAACGATGCAGCTCTTCTGTCAAATAAGCTCTCCTCTCCCGTGCTGCTGTTGGAGCATTTGGGTTAAATGGCATCAGCATGCAGTTCAACATCACGTCTCCTTAAGTCTTCTAATATTTCCTAATTTATGTCAACACATCCATGATTGGAAATGTGTACGCTAGATTTATGCCTATTTTTTCACATCTTAATGGACACCACAATGATTTCCCTTGTGTGGTAATATTTTTCCTTGTAGTTATGTATGGTTTGCAGAAATGTGAACTACTGTGTCCATATAGATGAGAGGAGCAAAGTGTGTGTTGTGCAGCACATGCTACATTATGGCCAAGCAAGTGCTCCTGCAGGTGTACTATGGCCGTACTTTACCATCAGGCCACTCAACAACAAGAAACAATTTCCTCTGTGTGTATTCACACCAAGTTGACCTAACTTTCCAACTCTGCACAGTATCCCATTAACTGCATGACAGTAGGCTATTTACAATATTTTCTGGAAATATTGACTATCAGCTGAAATAATTATATATATACTATATATAATGCTTAGGCTGATGTTAAAGTTCACACAATGTTTAAAGCCATACACAGTGGTAAATTGGAACAAAACTAAAGGTAATTTTAGCCTTCATAGGTTTGTATAAAGTTGTCAAAATGAATAGGTCGTAATAAGGTGTTGTTGTTGTAAAGATATTGCATGTAGATGTTGTACTATATAGGCTACTTTTTTGGTGACGAATGCACAAACAAAACCTGGAAACGGACAAATATTATCAAGGCTTTGAATATTTCCGTGTGTGCATAGATTCCGGGGTGTCTGTAGATCGGTGTGCATAGCATTCATTCCTGCAGACGCCCCTGTACCACTGACTTTAGACCAGGATTTTCATGGTCTGTGGCGGAATTGTTTTCTGAAACGGCAAAATATCAACAGGGAACGTTTGCGCCGGAACACGCTGCCTCTTTTCGCTGAACCGCCCCCGTGGGCGCAATTGCATTCCCTAATTTACCGACGTGTGCCTGTGGAGGGAAAATTCCACTATGCGCTGAATCCCAAATAGGAAAGACAAACGCGCCAGTATACAATCAGTCAATTGTGCTTGATTGTACGATAGGGCCCTAACACCTTTTCAACATCATAAATCTGATGGTCCAGTACTTTAAAATGCACAATCCTCTGGCTGTCCCTCATTCTGTCCCTGCATGTCCTCTCCCTCACTCTCTGGATGTTTCATCTCGTTCTTGTCCAGGCCCCTCACTTTAAAACGCTGCCTCCTTTCCAACCTCTACCAAATCCTCTGGCTCTCTCTTTACTTCCTGCTCCTCAGCTCTCTACCATACCTTCCTCATCTGTCTCTCTCTCTATTTTTTTATTTCCATTGCAAAAAAGGACATTTCAACTTTCCTGATTCAAGTAGTGACTTAAGTTACCCAGAATATTTACTTAAAATGATACAGTGATAGCTCATTTTTTTAATGTGCACTGAAATGGTTTTTTTTTAATGTGTTATTGCAATACAAATCCCTTTTAAAGAAGATCAAACTACTTGATTAACATCACAACATCCTGTAGAACATTTGAATGGTATGTATATTTGCTTTGATGAGTTTACTGCTTATTCATAAACAGCAAGACCAAAACGTGCTTAATCACATGTTAAATTAATTGAATATGCAGTTAATTTATTGGAGTTAACAACAAGAGTAACACCGTCATATTTGCAACAATTGACCACGCAACTAAATGAAAGTTTTGCTGACCTTCACCTCATTGTTGTAGTCATTGCTTTGCTGGCTACTTCCCTTTGTCATTCAAAGTCGCACCAAAGATTCTTCAGATTAAGCTACTGCTACTTTCTGGTCACATAGATGTGTTCAGCAGTGGATGTACCGTGGCATGTGGCTAGAATGTCTAGCGTTCGTTGACACTACAGTTTATCTATACTGTAGATGCTCTAACGAATCTGCCTAGAATGTTGAGTCACATTTGCTTTTTGCATCAGCGCATATACCATCGTAAGAAATTAATAATTTTATTGTCTGTTCAGCACAGGGCAAGGGGCCAGGGTCAGCGCTACGGGGGTACTGTACCCAGTTGTACCCCCTGTCGAACCACTGAGTCTTTATATTGTCAGTTTTCTAAGATAACATTTATTTCCTGGCCTTGTCAAGTCTAGGTGAGTTGGTGTGGTTGTAGAGAACCTCATTTTAGCATGGTATGACGCATGCATTTTCTTATTTATTTTTTTTCTAATCTAAAGAAATGTAGAAATACCATAATAGACAACTCTACTTGTGAGCTTGATTGTTTGAAATGATAAAACTTCTCTAGGTTTTGGCACATTATGAAATGGATTTGAAGATGGGGTATCAATACACAGGGAATACTCAAGACATTTTTGTAGAAAAGTCGTGAGGATACTGATGTGGCCAGACCGCAGTGTCACACATGGCCGGAGCACATCGGTAATGGACCTAAGAATGTGCACACTATCAGCTGCAGAGGAAGGAGGGAAGGGAAATGAATCACACACACACACACACACACACAGACACACACACACACAGACACACACACACACACACACGCACACACACAGACACACACACACACACACACACACACACACACACACACACACACACACACACACACACACACACACACATACCAGATGAAAAAGAGGGGAAGAGAAAGAAATGAAGAGGGTGGTGAGACCAGGTTGGAGATAGAGTCCAAAGGGAGGAGTGAAATCAGAGGAACAGCTGTGGAAAGTCTCGAGGGAGGCGAGATGAGGAAAGTCCAAATGCTGTATCGGGAACAGCCTGACAGAAGGTATAATGCACAAGCTTCACACCGAAAATGAATGAAGGCTTACCATGGAGGCACCACATGGCAAAAAACGAACAACTCTCATTGATTTTAAACTATTCTGCTGTAATTACTACATTCAATACTCCCATGGCCTATTAGCCTATAGTCAGGCAAACTACCTGTATTTCTGTATCTTTCCACATGAAAATGTTTTACCGGGCCCAGGCCCAAGGGGTCAGGGGGCCCTGAAGCCCAAGCCATTGCATGGAATCATTGCCTCAATATCAACATCAGGATGCTACATAGCTGCCAACTCTCACGCATTGGCCGTGAGACACACGCATTTGATTAGTTTCACACACTCACACGCCACACCCCCGATTTCTCACGCTGAAGTGTCAACCCGGTCGGTCAGATGCCTGAAAAATTAGTTTAGCCTATCTACAGATCTACCTGTTGAGCCAACGTTATGCTTTCAGAGACGGGGAGAGGGTTCAAGAGCACCCCCTGTCTGTGGAATTTTCTAAATTTTTATGCTAGGCTACTTCAGAAGCCATCCCAGGAGCGTTTCAGGTAGTGTTATGCTTTGAGTATTATTGAGTATTTTTCACGCTGAAATGTCAACCTGGTAGGTCAAATACCTGGCAGATGAGGTTCAACTCAACTAAACCTATACATATGATATCACACATCGAGCGGAATCTAAGCTTTCCAATGATATTAGTGCCAAGTTGCTGTGCTAAATGGTTCGCGAGAAAATTATAATTGAACCGACGTGCAATTTAGCTAATCATATTTGCATTTTGCACACAGTGCACACCCATTACTCTCGGTTTAATATCTCACTAACCCTTCACACAACACGTGGCAAACCCAATATCACTCACAATAAACAGCAAACCATACCGAATACGAGGATATAAAGCATGCCTCTGTGCAATAAGTGGTTCTTGAGTAATCCGGTTTTGAAATTGCAACACATTTCTACATAGCCTCATTGGGGCGAAATTATAATGTATTCTAATGTAAACTATTTGTCAGTAGGCCTACATACATTTTTGTAAATTGCTCAGCCATACATTATCCCACTATCATGTTGTATATTGTCAGGTTCCAGCCAATCCCACTTAAATGAATATATTTATATTGGCATGCTTCCTAGTGACATTAATGCAAAAATATGAAGAAAATCAAATAATGAGACACAAATATTGATATAAAGCCTGACTGACATAAGCCATATGCAAACATTCACATCATGCAGATATGGGTACATCCTGAAAAAGGAGTAGCATGTAGGCTATAGGCTATGGCCATTACAATGACCAATATATTATCTTAAATGAACTAGCTGAATAACACAGGTGACCACTTCTGCATAATTTCATGGAGTGCTGAAATGTACACACATTTTTGAACATTTCTGAACTGTGAAATGTAGCATATGTTTATGTGGTTGTGAACTTATTGCAATATCACCATAACTATTCCACCTGTGAATGCATGGTTATAATTCTGAAGTGCAAAATAGCTTAGGCTACAGCACAAATATTTCCATAAAAATAAGCGAGTCTGACCTCTGAATTTATTTTGAAAGTGCACCTGATTGATGCATTTAAAAGTTAAAATATACAAACATTTCTTAAATTCTTACAAAACACCCACCCACTTTTTAAAATTATTAGTTTGGACCCCCCCACTTTTGCTGTGCGAAATACCAGTGCTGTTTTCAGCATCTGTTTAGTGCTTCATTGTCATTTTCATTGGATTCTACCATTTGTGCGTAAATCGCTCATAAACTTTTTTTTTTGTTACACACGTTCTCCCATTACGCTTCTGTCACACACACAGTGACAAGCGCCAAATCCTCCGCAGTGTTGAAGAGATCAGTCGTCCCCCTCACTTTTGATAAGGTAAAAAGCCTTATAGGTACGCCAAAGAAATAATAACCTATAGGTTTACGCTAGGCTATGTAAAACTCCCCATTAACAGCATCACATCACTAACCACAGCGACTGTTGTTGACAGCACAATCTCTATTCACTCTGTTGGATATCTGAAGCCAGTTTGTCTACTTAGATACTGTAAATCCTCAAATTATGGCCGGGGTCTTAAGACAAAGTACAGGCCTTTAGGGGCAGGATTGAATTCGAGACAGCCCTTTATTTCTTATGCAGGGTTTTTTTTGAGACAGGCGTTTCTTGGAGCGGCATACTGGTAGGCCTTCAAAAGCATGACATTTTCGGTTTAGTTTGATATGTAATTTACTTTTGGACTGTTTGATTATATTGTTAAATGTTGGGACTGATGGGCACTGAAATCTGGGGAGGTATTTGATGATCACTATTACATATGTAGTTGAAAGAGTGTTGGGATTTCAAACAAACCTTTCATGCGTTCATTGAAGGTCCACGGTGCTATAATGGAAACCTTATTGCGTAGCCAAGTAGCCTATATATTGAGTTATTTTTAAATTATGCATGATTTACTTTTTATTAATTTCGTAGGCTGGCTTTATTTTGTTATTTAGAAGTATCTAAATAACCTGTTAAAATGTACCAGACCAGACCTGTTAAAATGTACCAGAATTCAGGAAATTGCCTAGTCCAAAAAAAAATTTCTGGGGGAGGACCCCCATACCCACCCTCTGAAATGTCCCACCCACTTTTACAATGCCTCTGACGCCCATGGATATACATATAGGGCAGACCGACGCTCATGAGTTCATGCTTTGTTTTATCGCTGGATTTTGGGATAGCCTACTATGGCAACCGATTGCATTCCGAGCTACAGTCAACTCTAGCAGGCATTACATGACATTACATGGTCGGGTGGGTGCGGATGTTAAAAAACCTTAACCGCGCAACACTCGATCCACACATATCTAGGCAGGTGTGCATGCTGTGAGGATGTCATTGTGCGCGCCTATCGCATGGTTTAGACTCGATGATTTCAGTATGTGGGGATTTTTTCGGTCGCACATTTTTAGAAGTGGTGGGGACAAAATTCAAATGATAAATAGTGGTGGGGACATATCCCACCCGTCCCCCCCGTAATCTACGCGTATGGTGATTCCCCTTTGAAAATCAGAGGTTCACAGGCTACTGTGGCCTTGGTCAGTGGCGCCGCCAGCCCTATCCTGTAGCCTACGCACGTAGGCCTACAATTCATTCATGAAATCATTCAACAATAAAAATAGCTTGTGTACTGTAATTAAAACATGCTTCACGCACAAATGATAGCCTAGGACAAAGAGAATTGACATCTCAACATAAGGATAGGCCTACATTAGAAGATGATGGTTGGTGTAAACTTTGTCACACGACGTGATAAGCAGTTCTGGCGCTTAAAAAAAGCAACGTTCCATTCAGTCATAAATCATTCAAACGTAGGCCTAGTGCTCGTCATGAAAAGAAAACAGCAGCTTAATATTTTTCAGGTGTTTAACAGTAGGCCTAGGCGCACTGTATCAGTTATGCCGTAGGCAGTGAGATTATTAGCATTGCATCCTGTCACTCTGTTTGGAACATCGGAGTTCGGGTTGATAAGATTCAGTTAATGCGAGTATGGGTCGTCTCAAAGTTTGGGACAATCAAACAGCAGAGTAGGCAAAGCAAATCCTACTTGTTAGGTTACCAATAGCTGTCTTTTCTCTAGGCCTAGGCCTATCGGAAATCGCGACATAAGCTCATTTGTTTCTTTTTTTCTTTTCTTTCTTGTTTGCGTGTTGGGTGAAGCGATGCATTTAAATCAATGTACACCAGAGCCGATATGGCCAGCCCTGATCTGCTGCTCTGTAAGGTATTTCTGTCCCACCCAAATTTGCTGAACTACTTGCGGAGTAGCTCTCAGCTTTTAAACAATGTTGGTGGCGATGTAGCCTATTCATCACAGACATCACATGTATCACACGAACGAGCTTTTTCTCAGCTTTTAAACAATGTTGGTGGTTAGTTGTTGTGGTAAACGGTTCGCGAGAAAAGTAGCCTAACTTTAATTTAATCATAGCCTGCACCCGTCTCTCTACCCATTCATCTTGGCTTCGCGAACTTTCCCTCAACACATGACAAACCATATATCAGAATAAACAGCAGACCTTACCAACACAAAGGTGTAATTTTAATTAAAGTTTAAAGCACTCCCCTGTACAGTTAGCCATTCCAGAGTAATCCGGTTTTAAATTTGCAGCAATGTCTATATGCATGTCTCCAACTTTGGGGTTCAATGTGTTTAAATTGTTCAATAGGCCTACATGATTTTATAACAGGCCAAATACAAAATAAATGTTACAAATATCGCCTAGATAGCCTATCTGTAAACATTACAATCAGTGGATATAGTCTGCACGCAATAGGACAGCACTGAGTCCCATGCGTTTTCCCACCAGCGGAGCTAGTTGGCTAGTTCAAACTTTTGCCATCTCAAAACAAGCTTAACTCGCGTCACACTGTTGGCCAACAGCAATATCCATCTTCTTTGTTTTCAAGTAGCAGGGAATTCAAGCCAAACCGTTGCAACTCTGCCATCAATCATTATGTTATGCCCCCCTAACGACTCTATAGACGATTTGATTGGCCTGATAGAAGTTTAATTTTAAAAGCCAACGGAGAGTTGCTAGACTAGCCCTGGAAGCAAATGTAATTTGCTGCCGCTAGGGTGTGTCTAGATTTCTAAGCTACCGAAATGCAGCAGAATACAGGAAATCACATCAAACAAATGAAAAAAATTCTGGGGGAGGACCCCCAAACCCCCCTTCCACATATGCGACAATTAGTGGGGAGCCCTTAATACATGTGGGCCCAGGGGCCCGAAAGTTCATAATCCGTCCATGCCTGGTCCCTACACCTGAGAACTACTGATGTACGTTTTTTTTTACTGTACGGTATAATGCTGAATGAGCCCAACAAAAATTTCCGCAGCAAAATTTTGGTTGGCCCCACCAAATCTCACTCCAAGGTTTTTTGAAAAGTTTATGAATCTGATTTAATTAAAGTATTGGCCATCCCCAAAATGCACCAGAATACAGAAACCCAAAATAGTATTCTACTCTCCTATTAAGGTATGTATTGTGAAAAGGTTAAATAAATATTACAGAGAAAGGAATAGCTACACATCTGTACATATTCTCTAAGGAGATAAGAGATAGCTTTGTGTCTCTGGGGAGCTCAAAAATGTTTCAGCAATGTTCTTTTCCCTGACATGACAGACGTACAGTATTTGAGTACACAGTATGACTGCCAAGCTAATCGGCTAGAAGTCTGCAATGGAAATAAAGCTGCCATTTTATTTACTGGATGAGACAGATTCAGTAGGTCCTTTACTGACAAAAATAGTAAAGTGAGTAAAGTACTGCATATGGGTAATTGTAAACAAATTGTTATATCAGAATGTGGCATCTTTGCTTCAAGCATTTCTTTGTTTCTGATGTAGGAATGGCTAATGCTAGTAAATCTGACTCCAGGACTCCCATTTTGTTTTTTGTTTTGCCTACCCTTGTCCTGACATCATTATAATACTCAGAAAGATTACTACTACTTTAGAACATCTAAACAGTTTTTCACCAGTGCTGAATATTCCAAAAAACATTCCCCAAAGCTATATTTCTTCACCGATGTACAGTCCACTAAAATGTATCCTAAATATATTTTGTGTTTTGTAAATACTATCAGTGGTGCTTATATTATGTATGCTTATTACCATACCATGCCATACCTTTTTATGTTATGTATTTTTTATTTATTTTTTTGTAAGTAGCATGGTTTGCCAATTCATAGTGTGACAGTCAGCACTTCATCCCAAGTCTTAAGCATGCTGGACAGAAATGCAGAAGTTTGCGCTTTTCCTAAGCTTTATCCTTACATAGTTATTCTGAGATCTGCTGTTAAATGTGTCCCACACTCTCACTCCATAAGCCTAAGCCATCATCTCAGTAATACCACTTCAAGAGCACCTCCAGAACCACCATTCTCCATTTTACACACACATGCACATACACACATGTGCGTTTGCACTCACACACACACACACACACACACACAGAGGGAAAGAGAGAGATGTTTGTGTTTATTCTCATGTATGCTCATGGTTTCTTAATTACCACATTAAAGAAAGCCCCTAGGTTTTACTCCTATCCAGTTCCAAGGAGACTTTGTGCACATCCCAGGTGCTGAACAAAAAAAGGTCAAGTTTTTTAGGAAAAATGAGAAAATAAACTCAACAAAAGAATACCAAGGAGTGTGCGAACTTTTTCCCTAAAAAACTTTACTCCTATCCAGACCTAATATTTTACTGATGTACAAACATACGTTTAGTGTCTGCTACAACAAGTACAACTAAACATTTGTAGGGGTCCTCCCGAAACATATACAAACTGTATGTAAAACACAAAGTTGTTTACATGCATATGGATCTGTAGACATGCATGTCTACAACAATGTACCACAACATAAATGAACCAAAAATGCATGTATGGTGCACTGTTGCTGTTTGAAACTTATATTGGCTTCATATTTCAAATCATTTTATAGTTAGCCATTTTGATCACCTAGACTAGTGAAGGTCATATGAACACATGGATGTGTTTTCATCAGCCTTGAATGTCTCCCTGAAAGTGTTTTCAAAGGCGTATTCAAAGCAGACACCGAACAGAGTTCAGTCAGTTGGAAATCAAAACTGGCCCAAAACTCAAAATTACCCAATAAAACCAAGTGAAGTAACTGGATCTAAATCTAAATATATGTATCTCTGGCATGTGAGCGGCTTCTCTTTTGATATGTATGCATTGGCTCATACATTTAGAGTGGTTTCTCTGTTGCGGAAGCCAGATCTCATGACTATGCACCATATTATCATTACTTGTTTTTATCCCCAGAAGACAGCAGATTTTTGTTAAAACTCATTTGTTCTTTTGCATGAGAAAAGTCGAGAGAGGACCAATTGTCAAAATGTCGTGTCCACCACTCTAGCTCATCCAAAACAAACCAGAAAAAAAACTCAAAGTGCTAAATACCGGAATTTTCCTTTAACTCCTGAGGCAAAGTCAGCCATCCAGCCAGTTACAGTAACATGACAGCCAGATACCATATAACACTGGCATGAAGGCCGTATTAGTTCCTGTCATTCATATGGTCCTTTGTTTATTTTGCCATGTGTCTCTGTTTCCTGTTTCTTGTCTCCACCCCTCACCTGAGTGCTAAGTTTCCTGATTGTTAGTCAGATTAGCCTAGTCTAAGTAATCGAATGTCAAAAGCGGAGTGTGCCGCACTCATGTCCGTGCCGGTGTAGTTTCCCTTGCTTGTCCATTGTGTATTGTCACATTGCCCTTGTATTTCCCGTGTTCCCTGTATCTTGTATCCTTGACTTGAGTAGTTAAAGATCATTTGTATTTGTACATCTTGTTGTGCCTTTGGGTCCAACCCCTGCAAGCTCAATACCCAACATAGGAACATTGGAAGTACCCAAATGACCCAAAAAAGACTTGGAGCCCTATGTCGCCGGTCTAAAACGCATGGTCTGTAGCATATGGTTCAAGGTGTGTCCAGTCCACTTTTGTTTTTTTGACAGCGGAATAAGTGATGAGACGCCAGGCGCATGGTTCAAAGTTGGTCTTATGTTTCTTAATTAATCATGGGTGCGTTTTGGGCATAACCTCTATTAAAGCGAGTGACATCTGCCATTCCCTTTTAAGAGCAAAGGAGCTCCAAATCAAATGACGTGTTGGTATTTTGACGACGAGTGAGCGCATCACTGCAGAATATACAGTACACTCTGATATTTCTCCTTTCTTTCTTCTTTTGGCCAAAACTTGGGCCTTATGTGGCTTGCAGGCAACACTTATGGTGGTCCTGCACCCCTGGTAATTTTTTTGGGCTTCCTGGCATTTCTAGACGAATATTTTGATTTATTTTGATTTTTTTTTTTTTTTTTTATAGTATTTTTAATGTTTAACATAAATGTATAAGTCAAAGTCGCTCCTACTGTACATGAAAGGACTAGAGTTCCAGGACTCTGTTTGCTCTGCTTGTTGTTTTTGTCTTCTCTTCTTTATCGATTTGGCAGACACCACACAAGTGCAGTTTGGGCAATGTAGTAGCCCGGGCTCAAAGTAGCCCGACACTTTGGTAGTATAATGAGGGTTCTAACATAAAACGAGGCATTGACAAATTAAATGTATGTACAGATTATGTACAGTTTATTAAAAAGGACTGTATACAGACAATACCTTGAGTCTTTTGCCGGTCGGCGCCATCTTGAAATTAAGTCCCTACGACACAGATCTTGCGTGTTTTTGATGGAAGTACATCATGTTGTAGTGACTGAGCCTCGCAAAATGTTTTAAAATTAGCAATTTTTTTACCATGAGAAACGCCCTGTCGCTACCAGTATTAGCATTTTGGAAGCGGGAGTGGTTTTATTATTATTGTTATTATTATTGTTATTATCAAGGGAGTGATGTTATTATTGTTATTATTATTGTTATTATCAAGGGAGTGATGTTATTATTATTGTTATTATCAAGGGAGTGATGTTATTATTATTGTTATTATCAAGGGAGTGGTGTTATTTGTTTGGCTGTTGAGCTTACGTATCATCAACCTTTCACAAAACTGAATCGAAGACTAGATCTTTAAGGGACTCTTCCAAACCAGTGTGTACCCCTTATTTTTCCATTCTGTTTCTGCTGAACGAAGGTGATGTTTGATTTATTGTGGGTCACAAGGGTATCGATGAATTCTTTGTGTCATAATTAAACAGGTGGAGGAGTCTTGGGAAGGGAAATCAGGATGTGTCACATTAAATCACATCAGTGATGTCCTGCAGGCCTTTGGGTTCCTGACCAGATTAGTTCATATGTTGGAGGAGATGTACATGACGGTACCGGTTAGACACAGCCTTCTCAGCATGACAAAATCTATTCCACTCTGCATTTATTCCATTTATTTTAGCCTATTATAGCAGGTATTCATTGTCAATGTTATGTAGCCTACATAGTCAAAGCTTAAACTGGTTCATTGTAAATAAATACAGAAAATGTACATCAATACGTTCCATGTATATAAGATATATACATCTGGAGTATTTCTGATTAATTACAATATGACATCTGCAACAATTAAGAAAGAAATAAAAATACAAGCTGTACATATTAAGGTATTAATTGGAGAATTACATGATGTCGCATCTTTGCTATATTGTTTATAAATATAATAATAACATAATATTAGTAGTAGCAGTAGTAACATTATTATTGTAATTATAATGATTGGTGTTGTCAGCATCAACATCATCATAATCATCATCATCATCATTGTTGTTGTCATTGACATCATCAATTCTGATCATGTCAATTCTGCTGGATTATTGTGTTTCAAAGAGACTTAAAATCAACTGTGGGTGTCAAGCAAATGGCACCAGTACCTTTTTACAAAAAAATTTAATGAAAGTGGCTCTGTCAGTCCCAGACAATATGTGACGCAGCATACAATGCAACCTGGTGATAAGCTGAATGTTTTTGAACAAAGGTGACCTTTCAAACTCATTTGCACAAAATGCTTACCTTTATTTGCATAATTAACTATAATTAAAATGTTTCCTCATTCCTTTTTTGTCCTCATTATGATACCATAGAAGCCAATAGCTTTGTTTGTTTAATCTGTCTGCTACACAAAAGCAGTTAATTAAAGATCAGGATGAATATTATCAGTGATGTAGGAACTACACAAATATCAACATCAAATGTCGTTTGGGCTGGAGGATAGTTAATCTGTTTATGGAATCTGTGCCTGAAACAAATGAGGCTAATGGCAGAAAAAGAAAATGCACCCCTCAGAAATTAAGTGCATGTAAAGTTAGAATGAGTCAGTCAGGTTCAGTAGCTTATTATGTTATTGATTTCAGTTCTAAAAGATTTATTCACTAGTGAGTACAAATAGATTTGGTAAATACTGCTATTACTTGATGATTCATACTAACATTCATTACTTCTTGTGATTCATCTGTACGAAAAAAAAAGAGTTTTCAATGTGCATGGGTGTAGAGGGTTATACAATTACATATTAAGATGTAATTTATCATAGATGTGTGTGGATAAAGTGAATTGTCATTGAAGTTGTGGAAAAGACCAATTGAGAAATTAGCAATGAAAGTTTTAATTTACATTATACATTCTTGTGACTGTTTTGATGCAATGGTGAGCCTAGTATGGCGCGGCGCTACACCAACAGAGCCTAATTACACTTTTCAAATGTGAAATGATGAAGTATGAAGGGTGATTATTGAACAAGTGCTCTCTGAGGGCTCTTTACAAGATTATACATGACATTTGTGACGTGCGCCAGCCCTTTCTTCCCAATACACACAACTTCTAGATTAGGCCCCAGCTAGTGCAAAACTCCCAGCCTCAGACTGACAACTCCAGCAGCTTAATGAGAAATTTAGCATGAAACTGAGACTGATTATCAACTCCAAATTAGCCATAATGTGAGTAATCAGACGAGATGCCACATTGGAGGGAGGAAAAATGCTAAACAGCCCAGTGATCTTCCTCATGTTAATTAAAAATTACCTGAAGCTCATTATTGAATGCCTCCTTCGAGGGAAGAGAAAGCAATTGATGCACTGACTATTGTTAGCAGGTGTATGGTTGTTGTTGTTTTTTTCCATTGCCTTAATGTGAAATATAATTCTGATAATATTATTCAAGATCAGAATTGCATACATGTATTGCTAAAGCTGCCTGAATATCATCTGTGTGCATTTGAGTCAGTATGGACGAATGTGCATCTTCATAAGTCTCTGAGTGTCTGTCTCAATGCACACCTGATATATTTCAGTGGCAAACTGGACGTTGAGCAGGCTCTTCACGTGTCTAAGGGTTAATCAGGAAATTAATTTATCTTCTTAGCTGCAGAAGTAATTAAGTCCGGACGACAGCAGCATCACATAATCGCATGAATAATGAGAACGAGGCATGCGTCCGCACTGGCTTATTAAGACAGAACGACGGGCACGTCGAGCAGGAATAATACCTGATGTCACCCATGGCACAGTTCTATCGCTGCTGCACTGTGTTAAGGAGTGTCCAAGAGGGAGATTCAGCATATTTGCCTCGTACACCTGCAATGCAAGCGACCTCGCATTAATAATAGTACCCATTATGACTGAACCAGGCCAATGGAGATTTATTTAATCACATAAATAGAGTTACAGTTAATGAAACGCATTTCTGTGTTTGTTCAGTTCATTATACTTTCTCGTTTCTGTGGTTGCATTTTTCATCTAAGGGTTCTCATCTAATCTGGTCATCCATCTTATTAACAACTTTCAAGCAGTATTTTGCATAAACAATTTTAAGGACACTGTGAAGGACTTCACAGACTTGACCTCAATATTAAACTAAATATCTGATCGTTGTTCTCTCCTCTGTGGTAATAGATGCTGTATCTCTGTAGGGTTATGTTGTTTACAACAGTTATATTGTTTAACAACCCTGTGTTATGTCTATACTCTTTGCAAACATAGTTATTATTCTGTGATGGGCTTAACATGTATCAGTGTAACCATATTGTGGTTCTGACCACTCATTTTCAGGGAGAGAGTTTATGTTTTGTATGGCCCGTGGCACATGAATACAGAGAAATAAATTAGAGGACTTAAATACAGTAGCCTGTAGCAGTGGTTGGAGAGAGAGTAAGAACAAATGCACCAAAGACAACAAGAGACACAAGCCAGATAGAGTAAAGTTTGTGAGGGACAGATGGAGAAAAACAGAATGTGAGGGCGTGTGGAAAGACTATAGTAGACATGGTTGAAGCGACACTCAGATGCAATCCGAACATATGATCTAGCGCTGGCTTTGCTCAATGTATTGACTGCTGGAAGAAATCAGGCAGGCGTGGGCTTGGCAGCCCGTGTGGATAATAGACTGCATTCATCGAGCCCCTTTATTCTGTGTGCAATGGCCGGTGATAAATGGACATGATGTCTTGGGTCTGCCACTGAATCTATTTGATTTTGCCTTCCTTCCACACTCACTGGCCTGTGTCCCTAAATATATCTTGACATCTGCAGTATCCCGGTTAGATTCCCTTTTTACACCCTTAAAGATGCCCTGAGCTATTTACAACTGCTTACGATCTCATGAAGGAAACACATGGACAGAAAATCCGATGTTTATCTTTATGATTACAACTGTAGCTTTTATCTCCTACAGCTGAGAGACCTGTAACTGGAGAGATGAAAATTATATACATGGGAGCAATGTTGTCTAACATTAAATAATACTGCCTCGGTACAGTGTAGGCCTATGTGCATAAAAGTTTGTTTGAGAAATTACTATTACATGAGGATAAGTGATAACCTAGTGAAGAAACTTTATATTTTATTTAATTACAGCACCACACAGGAGAAGAATACCAATAAAACTTGTCCATACCAACATCTTGTGGCATTTATCACAGGGAAGAAACACAAATACACACATACGGCCGATTGTCATGTGCCTATGCTACCACTATCTCACTAACATAGATTTTAACTGTCACGGACTCGCAACAGCTCTTCAACCCAGGCCGAGCAATTGTCAGCCAGCAATGCTACTTCAATAAACCTTTATCCTGTTATGACTAGAAAGTCGGTTCACTCCAGGACCTAAGAATAGTATATAGCAATGGGGCTAATTTATTTAAATACTGTAGAGTTGTTTGTAGTGGTTTTCTCTTGATATTATTTTTGACTCATCCCTTTTGAACATTGGTCATCATCACCACACAGGAATAATAAACCACCTTTGCATGAACGTGCTAAAGTAGCATTCATCAGAACCACATAACGGTTGTTGTAACAGAGGGAAATAGATTGTATCGGATTTATATTGGTACTCAAGGTTGTTGCATTATGGGCATATGCATCTGTGCATATAAGTGGGATGACAACCTTTGAGGTGAAACATTGGACCAGTATGTCATAGTTCTTTGACTCCACCGCATCCAATATTTTTGTATAATGGGACACCTTGCCGGCCCTTATCCCCTACATACATCAACACACACACTGACACATGGCATCACACTTGTCTGTCTGACTGTAGTCATGCTTCATTTTGTCATCTTAGTAGAAAAACCATGAAACAGTATTGTTTGGAAAGTCTTATCTGTTATCAGTTAGTAACCAATTGCAATTTAAAACATATTGACCATCTCTGAACCTTGTAGTAACTTCACCAGGATATTGCTAACCTGTAAGGTGAAATAAGATGTTTTGCTTCGCTGTATAAATAAAATAAATGTTGTGCAGGAGGGCCTGGTGAGGGCATGGTGATCAAATATTTCAGCATTAAGAATCCCCTGGTTAGCCATCCGTCAATACTACTGGTGGATGAGGGAATGACTCGGCGGCAGTGGATCCTGTGCAGCTGATGATCTACGCAGAGATGGAAAACGTTATTTATCACTTTCATAATTAAATTTGGTATCTTGGTGGAAAGTCTGTCACCAAATGATTAATAAAGTCCCATTGCCCCACACTCCAAAGGCCAGGCAGCAGGTGTTGCTCACTCCAGCTTGTTATTCTCCTGTGTCCACACATTTAAAAGAAATACTCTGTGGAGCATTACCCCTGTTAATAGCCAACGTATCCAAGGGAGGGATTTTTGTAAGCAGACTGTGTGTATGCGAGAGAGAGAGAGTGTGTGTGTGTGTGTTGCCATTTAAACCTTGAGATTAGCAAGACAATGTATGCTTTGGCTTCTTGCCAATGTTACAATGTTATCCACAAATCCTGATACCGATCCCCTGAACAAACTACTTTTTGACCTTTAACGCAAACATCTTGCTACACAATTATCTTACAAGCTTGCATTCTGTCACCCAAGATTGATGAATACAGGAATAATCGCCACTCCTTTATCATTTACATCAGCAATTAAAAAAAGTAGTTTTAATTACTGCAGATTACAGATAACTGCAGGTTTTGTTTGGAAATTTTCAAACATAATCTGAAAGAGAAGTCTTGTAATTTATTCTAATGTTAAATATTTACATTATTTTCAATATTATTAAAACAAGTATGTATGTGAGTGGTATATTATTATGTAAGTTGTATATTATTATTAATTTTCTGCATTCTGTGACATGCATGTCACAATATTGACACAGAATGCAGAAAAGTCAGTTGAAAATAGATAATCCATATACTCACATTATCGAGAGAGAAGAGAGAGGATGCAGATCCATCAGAATTGCAAGGCTGCTGTGTGATCAGAAATGAGGATTATTCTCAGGGTTTGGGGATGTTTGCAGCCACAATTGCCTGCTTAAATTGTTGGAAAGTTGGAGAGGCAGCAGCATTTATGATCAGCAGGACTGGAAATCTCATTCAGCACAGACTGATGTAGGCCTAATGCATGAAGGATTCGCCTGCCTGACAAATGTGATGTTTTCCCCCCACACAACTTCATTACTAATATACATGTCATTCTGGACCAGAGTTATTACATGATGTTTATGATGTATGATATTTGAAATATCCATTGAGGTGAGTTCATTATTAAAACAATACTATGTAAGGGCATATTCACTAGGGTTATAACATTGTACCGTGATTCGGCTAAAAATTGATAACACGTGTGAAATTTACAACTGGTTGAAAGATTTTTTTTTTATTGCGTTGCAAGTACATTGTTCAAAAATAAATAATAATAATAAACTTCATAACTCTTTCATCGTAGAGCTATGCACAACTTTACCAAAGACAAAGAGTAGCCTATAGAAATACCTTACACCCTCTCCTTGCCCCTAGCTCTCTCTCTCTCTCAACAGACACACCCCTCAGCACACATGAAATCCAACATTCACAATTGTGCAAGCAAGGACTGTTGTTGCTAAATTGCTATTATATTCAGTTAGTATCGTTAGCATGCTGCGCACATTTGTTCAAAACTGTTGCATTCAAGTTGACTCTGCTAAGCTTTTTTCATCTCAATCCCCGTGAAAATGAAAAAGTATTTTCCCAGACTCAAAAAGACCTGTCCCAAGGTGAAAAAGTATCACTTTGAAACTTAAACACTGAACAGTCCAACCAGTAGAGTAGACTATGATGAGGTTGCCCATTCGGCTACTTTGTTTACAATATTTCCAGGCTTCAACCAGTGCCGCTGACAGCTGAAGCAGCAAGAAATAGAAAGAGCTGTTGGAGCCTAATGTAGCTTAATAGTAACAGCACCTAGGCTGTAATATCTGCATAATGTGTGCTGTCATGAAATCAATAAATACTCAGAAATACAGTTTTACATATACATATGTGTATATATATATATATATATATATATATACATATGTATATGTAAGGGATAATGTATCGGTCGGTCATTATTGGGAAAATAAGTCCCGACAGGGCGAACTGGACCCCACCAGCTGAATCGATTAAAAAAATTAATCTAATTAATTACATACTCTGTGATTAATTAATCTAAATTAATCGCATATATAAATTCAAAAGTTCTTCGGTTTGTTTCACAAACAAGGCATTTCAGGCCACAGATATAACCTAGGGGACACAATGAAAATAAATTAACACTCCCCTCAATGTCAACACTTATTTCTTTGCATTGATGTGCGACTATAGAGTTGATGAACTCCGGTGATATGCAAATTCCTTGCTGCTACTTTACACTTTATTTTTTATGAACACCATCAGGCCGTTTTTAAAAAGTATCAATATGCCCCTCTCCCCCGGTCAGACACCGTAACTAACATATTTCCTGCTGGAAACACTGACTGCAGCTTATTCAACTACAACAATCATGAGAAAATCACATTGTGATCTTAAAATCATGAATCGTATAGAATCATGAGTTGAGCGTATCATTATATATCCACTTGTTGTACTTCTTATCACACATATCCGTTAAACCAGGCTCACTCTGTGTTTTATGAAGATAAAAATATTTGAGTGCTTTATTGAATGTTTACTTTAAAAACTTCAACTGGAGACATTGCTTATCCAAGAGGGCACTTCTGAGCATGGTGCAGCACGGTGCAGCTAGTGTTGAGATGACCAGAGATAAGCAATTTCTTCATGAAAAGCTTGAGATTACAGTAGTTTTCTTTGGATACATCCTTCACCTTAGCATCAGCTGACCAATGGTAAAATTGAAATGTGAGTGTGTGGGTTGTGTGAGTGAGAGAGGGATAAAGAGAGAGAGAGAGAGAACTGTTCTATTTTGTATGTACATGTGATTTAGTGTATTTACAATGTTCTCTGTGTGTATGTTATGTGTCTTTTGCACTGTCTATTTTTTCTCTGTCTCTCATCCGGCTGCCAGTTAAATCCCATAGACAATGCCTTGAGCACACTACTTTCTCAGATGGGTAATTATCTCTTGTCTGAGAGGAAATTGTCTCCCTAGGGGACTCCAGCTTCTGCACAGGGCTCTCTATCGAGCGCGGCACTTTGGCCAACACACCAGTTAATAAGCATTCATGCAGCTGCCAATCTCTCAGACCTTGACTATCAATATCACGACCAACAAAATCACAGCAATTAACAAAGAGAGCAAGTCAAGTCAAAAAAGTTTCTTCTCAGATCTTGCTATAACCTCACCACTGTGGAAGATTTACCATTAACAGTTATTACAGGTTACATCAATGAGTAATGGAACCTATTCACAATGTGTGTTATTATATCCCTGGCTTTGTAATGCCTTGATAAAGGCGCCATTATTTTTCCAGTATGTTTTATATTAATTTCTCAAGCAAGATCATAACTATAATTTTGCATAACAGTCTCCTTAAAGAAATTCTGACCACACTAAATTGAATTTTAAAAGAACTTCTGGACATTGAGACAACAAGCATGTGCATTTTATATTAAATTCAGACCATTTTTCGAACTCTTTTCTTGAGTGTAGCGTGTATTGTTATTCTCCAAGTCATATTTTGCATTGTCCTTACTTACTGAAGCATTGACTATGTGGATGAGGTTGCATTGCACCGATAAAGTGAGCCTCTATGTATGCAGAAGAAATATATCAGTAGTTAAATTCTTGCTCAAGCCAATGCATAACTGTAACAGAGAGCAACTTAAAGACCCCATTTTTCCTGCAGGACAGTTTTGGGTTATGACTCTAGTGTTTTTGACCCATATGAGAATACACTCATTTAGGGCATGCTTAAACCGAACTTAAGCTTTCCTACTCGCCCAGATATGTTTTCTGCTCGTTACAAGCTGTAGGAATAAGCAGCCATATTCTTATTAAACAGTGTGCTGTCATTGTGTGCTGCTCAGGCATAGTAATATTAATTATTAGTATTATGTTGTGGTGTTCTCTTCATTGTTCTAGAACAGGTCCAGTGTTGTTGTCCTTCTTCAATATGCATGACTACCCTGCGGCAGTGTTCTTCATTCAAGGTTAATTGGCTAACAGAGACATCAGTAGTGATGCAAGAACCAAAGGAATCAGCTAGTTTATTTGAGTTACAAATCACATGCCATTCAAATTGCACTTATGGAGAAGAAATGAAACAGGAATTGTCAGGAATTGAAATTGCCTGCACAAAGAATGAAACTCTGGTCATAATTGGCTGTAACTACAGTCTTAGTAAAGTGATGCAAACTCCACCTTCATCTGAAAATGAAATGGTCTGTTTTGATTGCAATATTATGTAAATTTTCTGACCTTTTGGACCATTCATTCTGGATAGACAGATGCTGATTCTGACCCTATTTTCTTGCAGGATAAGGATATCAGATCAGCAGATGCTCCAAATGTGAGGCTGTTCATTAGGCCTAAATGTGCGAAAAAAGGCAAATTATGTCATTTCATACTGTTCAAGGAACTTAAGCCTTCTGTTAGCATTTGATATCATATTCATGGTAGAGATGCCCATTCAGAAAATGGGAAATTGTACCTAATAACATTTTACGTGCTGGCTAGCAAACCATCAAACCCATCCTGACCTGATAGGAGTAAAACAACATCAAATCAATGAGGGGTCTGTTTAGTGATATTTGGAAGACTGCTGTAACACCACAATATAGCTGAATAGGTTTTGCATTACTTTTCCATTTCCAAATATTCACACTATGATTTACAAATACAGACACATTTCTGAAACTAATACAATCTGCTTTGCAAATGCAAGGCTGGGATAAACAGTTTTCATCGTTTTTTCATTGTTTCTCGTTGCCTTGGTATTGGTATACCATCTTGTTCGAACGAGCAAACCAATGTTGGTTGAGATGGGAGTTAAGTCATAAATATGTCTATAGCAACGGTGATCTACTCCAGTCAAAACCTCTGCTTTTATACTTTAGGATTTTGGATAGTGTGGTGCTTTTCAGTGAAATCGCAAATAAAAGACATTTTTCTTAAAAACAAAGTTGATATATGAGCTTGTGACGTCCACATGAGCATATATTATCGCTTTGTCATCACATGGATTTCTATGCAACGTCACGAAAACATGCGTGCGCAACCAAGAGGCAGAAAGCACCATAGAACAGCATAGAGCAATGCAAAAGAATAAAATTAGTTTTTGTGCTGAAAACTGCACCAATTCGAAATCACGATGGTTAGAGAATGTTAAATATGTTCAATATCCCTAACGGAATGCATGTCTTCGCCAAAAATGACAAAATACGATGTTATATTAATAATGCAAATGAACGGCAAACTTTGAAATATAGTCTGAAATGAGATGTTATTATCATTGAGACAACAGGGGTATACAATAAAATCCGATTGTAGCTTACAGCAGCCGACTATTTAGGTTAAGTTTATAACGTTGTGGACGGCCACCAAGCGTCTTCTGCCCCACGGCTGCGCGCGCATCAAGTTTTGTTGATAAACGGGAAACCCGTGTATACAATGAATTGGATTCTTACTTCCGGAATCGGACGGTCACTGTTGAGCACTATTACAGCACAGAATTGCATTGTGATATTAGCACAATGTCTGAATACTGCACCTACTCTTATTTAGTTTTACTTTCAATAGTGTTCTAAGATACAGCATTTTGCAGGTTTTCTCTCTTAGGTCCCTCTCGGTTAATTGTTTTATCGACTGACTTAAAGGGGAAATCCGGTGTAAAATGGATTTTGGATATGCTTAGTTAGCATGATAACGAGTTTGAATGTTCATGGGGAGCAAAAAAATGCTAATCCGATGCAATCTAAGCCTGTTTTTAGCCGATGCTTCCAAAATGCAAACACTGGTAACGGTAGGGCATTTCTCATGGTAAAAGATCGCTAATTTTAAACCATTTATGAGACTCAAAGTATCCTGACACTTCTTTTTTAGTATAATGAAGGTCCTAATATATAAAATGAGGCATTGACAACTTTGTAAATGTACAGATAGTTTATTAAAAAGGACTTGAGTTGATTGAGTCTTTTGCCGGTCGGCGCCATCTTGAAATTAAGTCACTACAACACAGATCTTGCGTGTTTTTAACGGAAGTACTTACTCTAAAGTTGTTTCAAGATGGCACCGTTGGTTCATGCTAGGCATATCCAAAATCCATTAGCATGATAGCATGTTGTTTCATCCTAAGCATATCCAAAATCTATTTTACACCGGATTTCCCCTTAAAGGGATTAGTTAGACTATTCATTCTCTTCATTGTGTTGTGCATTGTCTGCAACTGTAACTGTAGGATACCTTATTCTGTGTAGGACAAAGTCCTTAAAGTGCAATAAAGGAATACTCTCTTTCACTCATTCACTCCTTCATTCATTCACAATCTGTGCACCACTAGTGTTAAAACTAGGTTCTGATGAGGATATATTGGGGATAACCTACAACCACACACTGGCAACTAGTAGGCCTAAGTGATGGATACTGTTAGCTTATAACTTTGAGAGGAGTGTTGAAAGCAAAGTCTTTGATTTAGGGTATAGTGTACTGACTACCGACTGGTACTGACTGATGGAGAATATAACAAATTGACAAAGCATAAGAACAAAAAACGAGCTCAATTAAGTCATTCGAACAGACGTTCAACTTTCTGAAACCAAGCTTTGTTACTTTTCTAAAGGAATACACGTAAAGTAGGACAGGACAGAAGAAAATAAGGACAGTTGGACAGAAAAAAATAATCCCTTGCTCATAGTGGTCTCTCTTGGGTTCCACATAGAACTGACACTATGTAAACCTTATGAATCTTTTGCCAACAAATTGATCCTATAGTGTTTCAAAGCGAAGTTTACATTCTGTGCATGATTAGTTGTAGCTCCTTGGGTTGCACATTAAGAATCACAAACTGTCGTACAGTAATCAGAGCAAACCGTAGGGGAGTGCTCGAGGCGTCACGGGGCAGACACACCAGCAATCGAGGGTAAGCGGGCAGGAGAGCAGGACAAAATCCCCACCCACATCCTAAAGAAGGGTCTAGGGTTATTATGTGCAATTACCCCTGATTACAAAGTCCTTCACTCTAATCACATGGTCAAGCATTCATTTGTGCTGAGCTTTGGGTGAGATTTTCATTATTCCACATGAAGTCATTCTGCTCATCCTAATAATAGAATAAAAAATTCAGTGTCAGTGTCAAATTTAAAGTTTGTGCGGTTCTTGCTGTTCTGGATTACATTATGACATTGGTTTTGTTGTTAACAGTCTTTATGGTCATATCACTCGCATCGTAACAATTGTCAAACTCAAAATAGCACATTGCATTTTACAGTGGTATATTTTCCATACTGTTTTTCATTGTTAGTATAAAACAATTTCTTGAGGATATTTTAACTGGGGTGTCTATTTACACCCCTGGTACAAATAGCCTTGGCCACACAGCTGAGCTATTCGTACCCTATGACATAACAACAAAAAGACGTTGCTCACGTGCACAAAAAACATGGCGGACATTCGTTTTTTCGTCAGCAGAAAGGTTCTGAAAGGTTTCGGCACTAATATCTGTTCAGATTAAGCTTTAGATTGAAAAGTTGTTTTCACTATTTGTTCATGGAAGAAGGTAGTGCAGTGGTCACAGACCTGGGTTAGCATGTGGGAGACCGGGGTTCAATTCCTGTGTGATGCGTTTTGGCAGAGTGAGTGTGCATGTGTACCAAGCGCAATTTGAACAAGAAATTGGTTCTCAAACGGAAGTTTTGATTGCAACAATTAGCTAGGTCATGCACCAGGGTGTAAATAGCATACAGTACTATAAACACCAGGGTACGAATAGCATCCACTTCTAACTGTACATTGATGCAAACAGCATACCTTATTCAGAGTGTCTACACAGCTGAGCTATTCACACCCTGTTACATAACAACAAAAAAACATGTTGCTTGTTTTTTTTTTAATTATTATTACATTGTGTGATCAATATGCCAGAATAAATGCACAGGGGTGCAAATAGCATACACTGATATTTGTACCAGACGGGGTACTAATAGAACACATTGCTGTGTGCACCGGGGTGCGAATAGAATTCACTTCTTATTGCACCAGGGTACGAATAGCATACACTGCTAATTGTACCAGGTGTGCAAATAGCCTTACCCTATTTTAACTCATTTGCAGGTCTCAGTCAGTCACAAGCAACTGTATCAACTGTCAGGTCATTTGGTATCATTATTTAGTTTACTTTAATTCCCTGTTTTCATTCACTTCTATAGCAAGGCCGGGGATGTCCGCCTCCTTGTTGTCCCTGTCAAGGTTGCCATGGTCGTTTGGGCCAATAGTCAAAACTTACCATTAAATGCCTTTTCAGTTTTCACACTTTAATAGTAACTGAAATTCTAGCAATTAGATTTATTTGGATACAAATGCCTGAAAACAAAAGATAACTGACTTCAAACTATCAGGAAGCAGAAAAAGCATAGTGATAAATTGAAACTGCAAATGAAATGAAAATTGTTAAGTGTAAAAAATATTTGCCGTGGTACTGTGCCTAATGAAATTGCATGGAAAATGTTTGAGACAATGCACACAGCTCAAATTACTTCCAGTAGAAGCCTTGTCTGTGCTACAAAGTTAGAGGGGAAAATAACATAAGTAAATGCTCTCATCAACATTTTCCTCCACATTTGTTACAGAGAATGGAAAGACTTTCTACATGAATACTAGTCCATTGCCAATGTTCCGACCTAGGCTTGAACTTCTCCATATCTCAATCCAGCAGACATCCTTAAAATAGCTACATTTTTTGAAATCCTTCCCTGCAATTTTCCTCTATGTAATGTGAGAAAAGCTGATTTTCCTTCGCCACTAATAAACTCGCCAAACCTTTCCTTTCATCCTGGCTTTTGGAATGCATAAAGTGTGACTCAGTTGTTACTTTAACACATATTGCCTTTGACCCCTCTGTCAGCTAATTATCATAATGCCTTGCCTAGGAGAATGAGCCCTGGCATCCTCTATTGTGTAGTCGTAATTGCATTCTTAATTTCAGAGGTTAAGGACACTGATACCACCAGTGCTCCAGAACATTGAGAGGATGGGGATCCAGTGAAAGCAGGAACTGGTTGCATCCTACATGCACAGGACTCCTGGCAACGGGGGAGTCTCATTCCTGAATGAGAAAATGTCCAAAAGCTCTGTTTTTTGAGGTCAGATACGATACTAAGCATCTGTCCTGGAACTAACAAAATAAACATGATGGCCATTTGTCCAACAGTACCCACACTGTACATCAGTATGGTGGATATGAATATGTCAAAGCAGATTTATCAGGTCTAACGTAGGTGTGAAATGTGCAATTTCTAAGTCATGGTACAGTAAATCACCACTTCACAAATCATTACATTTGGTAATGGTTTGTTAGGGCTGGGAATGCACTATATTAGACTGATGGAGAAAAATGAGGATGTCAGGTGCTCAAATGTAACATAAAGCTAAAGGCAATCTTATCCCACTTAAACCACAGTTGCCACATATCTGTTTTGTCCTAATAATTTCATGTGTTCTGATAAGCTAATAAAAAATACTCATGTACTTTTGTGTTGTTGCATGTCATTTGTCAGGGTATGTGTTATAATTATAAGGGTGTTGTAGTTTCATGCCTTAAGTATTTTGTTTGTTTGTTGTTTTGTTCAAACACCAATATATTGTGTGATTGGACATAATGCTAATAATATAGCACAATTCTGCCCTGTTTCTAATCCTCTGTAACCTTGGAAAGGTTGGGCTTTCCAAGATAACAAGATTCTGCCTTGATAGCCAGGGCACAGATAAGAAATATACATTTTATAATCAAATATTGATTTTCTTATCCCTTATTTGAGTGGATGGCAACAAAATGACATTGAAAACTGCAGGGACTACACTTTTTCCACAAGTCATTGGCAAGCACCTAGCTTGGACATCCTTTGCTCACTGAAAATAACAACAGAAACGTTATGTTCAACATTGTCAGTAAAAATGTTATTATTTACTACTCCAAATATACAGTAGACATACAACACAGTGTCTCTGTCCCAGACTTGACAGGAATTGGCATGTTTACTGTAAATAGACACACAACAGAACTCAGAATTAGACAAATATGCATAGTATAGCATTGCGCACTGACTGACTAGTCAAACAGTTTACAGTAAGTTTACACTGCAACTAAACAATGGATGCCTGTTTCCAGGGAGTCAGCACCATGATGGCATCTTAGCATTTGCATTCTTCTACCCATCTAGCTGCAGAGTGATAGAATACTGACCAGCAAAGACATTCAGGCAAGTTCTGTGCTTCATATTTCCCACACCTTTACAGTATTAAGGGATAATTAGTTTTAGCTGTAAACATGTTTTCATCAGTCAATAGATTAAAATATAATAGCTTTTATTGTCATTGTACATAAAAATACAAAAAAAATAACATTGTTACAATGCCCCTGTTGCTCTTGGGTGCTCCTTGTTGGTGCCCCCCCCCCAATTCCAATCCTCCCCCACCTTTCTTATGCAGCCCTTGCCACTTTGCACAAATAGGCTGACACCAGACATAATTTCACTGCATTTCTTACTTCCAGTAACTATATGCATGTGACAATAAACTTCCTTGTATCCTTGTAGAGGTATGCAGAAGAGCATGAATGTAGCCTACAACACGTCGAACCTTGAAGCAGTCTGTATCAACGGTTCAGACTCCTGTTCCCCGATAATTACAGTATGGATACATGCACTTAAAGCAGGGGTGTCAAACTCATATTAGGCAGTGGGCTGGAATGAGACCTCGTGGGGGCCGTCATTGTCATGGTATCATTTTTCCGCATGGGTATTAGAGTGTTATTTGATGATATCACAAACAAGTACAAATAATGTACTTCTGTCATACATTACTGCTCTTTCTATCTTGAAATGCCCTACTTCCATGTTAGTTTTTCCACTTCTTCCATCCTGAGGATGGTTTGTAGTGCTAGGTTTAATCAATATATCAATTATCATAGAGATATTGTTTATTACATTGTGTAACTGGATGTGAATATCTTTTTTTCTAATTTTCCTTTCCTACCCAAAACATCTGGGGGGCCGTATAAAACCTGCTGGCGGGCCTGATCTGGCCCCCGGGCCTTATGTTTGACACGCCTGACTTAAAGTATGACGCTCTTAGCCATTAACGAGTACTCTGGATCACTCGTAGATCTTCAAGTGTTTTCACAACGATGGTTTCGGGAAGCAAATCTTAAGACGTTCGTCAGAGGGACTTTACAACCTACTAAGTCTTGCGATTCTTTCGGGGAACCGGGCCCAGGCTGGTGGTGAGGGTGGTGGTGAAATGGTCAGAGGGATATTTTCTTGGCAGACTTTGGGCCTCTTCATGCCAGTTGAGCCTGATTTAAATGCCACAGCCTACATTATGACCACAATGTACCTATTTTCTGGCTTCCAGGATGATAATGCGCCATGTCACAAAGCTCGAATTATCTCAACCTGGTTTCTTGAACTTGACAATGACTTCAGTGTACTCAAATGGCCTCTACAGTCACCAGATCAAAATCCAATAGAGCAACTTTGATATGTGATGGAACACGAGACTTGCTTTATGGAAGAGCAGGCGACAAATCTGCAACAACTGTGTGATTCTGTCATGTCAATATAGACCAAAATATCAGAGGCCAGCACCATGTTGAATCTATGTCATGAAGAATTAAGGCAGTTCTGATGGCAAAAGGGGGTCCAAGCCAGTAGCAAGATGTACCTAATAAAGTGGCTGGTGATTGTATATGCTGTGTATGAATACCTATACCTGCCTTGTGAAGAGTTGCTTATGGCAGAGCAATTGCTGTGTGATTTCCTCAATCGCTACATCATGAGTGTCCATAAGTGATCACTTGTACAATCTAGCAAGACATGTTGTGTTTTGAGATTATGGATACGTTGTTATGTTTGCCCTATATGTTATGAACAGGAGCACACCAAATCTAATCCTGCTAGAAATCTGAAACATCTGATTGAAACATTAAACAAATTTATTCATCATGAGGAAGCAGTGTGATTTTGGGGGGTAAATTCACAGGTGAAGGCACAGCTTGTTAGACAGTCATTTAAATTCTTGCAGAGATGATGTGCTGCCATTATGTGCAACAAGGCTGTAATCAACCACTAAGACAGGGTCTAATTACTCAAGCCTCTTTATCTCAGAATGAACACACACTACCCATGAATTATAGACATTGCTGTAAGCTCTGTCTCTCTCTCTCTCTCTCTTTCTCTCTCTCACACACACATTCACTCAATCTCCTTCTCTCCCTCTGTCTGTCTTTCTTTTTCGCTATCATACAGAAACACACACATATATGCTGACATGTATGCACAGACATGTACACACAACAGCATATGTTTATTGGATTACAACATATTTATTACAAGGTCTTAAGGCACTGATGGAAAAGGGATTCTGAATACAAGTTAAAGCTATAGTCCCTATCAGGTTCTGAGAGCAAATATTGAGAATAAGCGTGGTTCATTACAGCAGACTCTATGCATACTAGTCCTTTGGAATCAAGTGTCCAAAATTGGGCCTAACAAAACATGAAAGTGTATTATTCTTTTTGAAATGTCATGTCAATTTTGATTACTTTCACTGATTAGAAGATTGCCTTTGGAGTCCAACCGCTTCTCCCAAACAGCATTCCTGTCAGAAAACAATATGATGCAATATACTTTAGCATGTTACCATGCTATTTTCTAGGGCTCTAAAATAAGACACAAGCGATTGTGCATCTGAGAGCATGGCAGAAAACATTTTATCTAATCTGAACTGTTAATGTCCTTTTCAGGATGTTAGAAATAAAAGATAAAAGATAAAACAGGAAGATACATGAAAGTATAACCTACCCACCACCCTATCCCTCCTCGCCAAAAAGAAAATGACAGTCAAAAATAGCTGAAGGCATGACAGGCTAAGTAGATACATTATCTGATAAAAGATGCTGCTTGCACTACCGCAGCTGTTATCTACAAGGAAATGGGGGTAAGAAAAGGCTGCATGATGATGTCACATCAATAGAGACTGTTTCCTCACCAAGCCTCCACCCCCCCCTCACCCAGAGGAAAGATCACTACTAGAGACCTCTCAGCTCTCACCTCAGAAAGCATGATTTGAAAAACAAATCAATTGCAATTATACTTACACTTACCCTATACTTTTTCTTTGTATTTATTTATTTAATTGTTAAAACATTACATAGCTACAGGCCCGTCCACACACCAAGAATTATAACTCACAGCTGGATCATTCCATATCAGTCAAACAGCCTTGACACCATGGTCTCAGATTTTTGTCCAATCAGTCCCCCATGTCTTTTTCTATCACATGGAAATGTTAGCCTGATATCTGTCTAGTATGTCTAGTAGTGCACTTTGTAACATGGTTATTGTGGGTAGGAGCATGACCCTTTTCTTTTCAGTTTTAGACAAATTGGGTACCCCCTTAGTGCTAAATGTTACCCAGTATTTTGAACATTTACGTAATGGGGAATTCCTACATTGTGTTACTTTAAAGAATATTGTGGAGTGAGAATGAACATCAGCTATTAGGTACTCAAGGTCATTGGATCAAAGACCATGGTTTCATATATAACAGTGCTCTCTGTCAGTATGTTATCTGTAACATATTACATTTTCAGTCCTGTAGCGCCTGACCGACATGAATTACTTTTTAATTTTGTTTACTTGTGGGCATGTTCTGTGGGGATGATACAACAGAAAAGTGATGTAATGTTTTTAAGCTGTCTTGGCAAGCTTGTCTCTAACAGTGTGGCATACAATTGCCACAAACAAATGGCAAAGGAGAAAAGATGGATCTAACAGTCGACAGTACCATACTATTGCAATACAAGACAAAGGAGGTTTGCATGTCATGCTGTCCATCCAAGAGGATAATAAAAATTGGTGTTTAATACGGAAAAATCGCTACCTAGGCCAATTCTAAATTCTTATGGCTTTTGAACAAGACAACTAACCATCTTCAGCATATACCTTCCCTCATGGACTACACTTCAATATAACAGTTACCTAATCCTTCAATAATGTTGAACACATGTGAATGATGTACTGTAGGTTCAAGCTTTTCAATTATTGGCTGAAGTAGACCTACTTGATGTTCCCAATACATTGTAAATTTGGTTCCAATCATGATGTCCCAAGTAAATCATAGTTACCCAAGCAGAAGATGCTCAAAACAGTGTAAATGATCATCATTGACTCATCTAATGTTGATGCCTGTGGGCACAGAAGTGCTCATGCTATCCAAATTCCACTGTTACATATACAGTAGCCATGAAGTCTTGAAAAAATGTATCTGGCTCTGTGTTGATAAAACTTAAAATTTAGAGCTGTGATGGAATTATTCTGACTTCCTCAGTGCTCTTAATCACTGTCTCAGTAAACAGTGAAAACAAGAGGCTCAATATTATCCCTTAACACTAGGCTAGGCATTTGAACTATAGTCACAAGTACTCTCTGCTAAAAACAGTGCTGGTGTAGATTTATTTGACAGCTCCATGTGGGTTGAGAAATATTGGCTTGAGAAAATTCACTGCAACAGACACAACGCTGGAGTGTCTCTCCGCAGCAAATATATGCCCACTCCTGCAGCCATGCCCTCCACAGGGGACCCATAGCATTCAGGATGAGTGGGTCCCACTGGTGGTGAATCCGCTCTTCATCAAACATGTGATGATCCGTCTCACAAGGACCTCTCTCAGGATGGAGTTTTATTCCTCATCAGGGGCCAGGAGGATGGCTCATGGGTGGCTAGACAAAGTGATGGAACTCCATGCTGACCCTGAAATAATGTTTGAACAAAATTCTGGGAGGACAGAAAAGGTGACTGTTGTTGAAGCGGCTCATGAAAGAATTTATATTGTGAGGTGCTGCTTTTGATATGGCATGTATGCAGTAGGATTATAGTACTTGGCCTTTTAAAGAATATGTTATTTATAGTAATTTATTTTGTAAAAGACATTCTGTGTAACTGCACAAACTGAAACCTTGTTGAGCCAAATCTGTGCAAATATAGAAACAATGAGTGAAATCAATAACATACTAAAAAAACAAATCTTTAGCCACAGAATCACAATCTACTTAACTATGGGGGATAAATAGCCAACGTAATATTCATTTACTGAACCCTGGGATAGTGTAAGTTTTACACAGGCACTTATTTGAAGAGGAGCAGCTACTCAGTGTATCATTAATGAAATGGAAACAATGTGACTAGTTGGCCTCAGTCCTCACCGGCTCCTCTTATTCTTACAGACTGCAACTGTAACTTACATTATGATATGGGCTTATTACTAAAGATATCACAGCAGTCACTAATGATGGTAGAAAATGATGAGGTCACACAATTTAAGAGTGCTTCCATTATATCCTTACTCATATCTGTCTGTAATAACTGCTATAGAAGTTCAGTTCCTTTCAATGAGAGGACCCAGGATCAATGCATCCTCATTTAGGATAATGGCCCATTTTCTTGAAGTGGGTGGGGATGATTCAGTTGTCATTGAGAAAGAAACAATATGGTCTATATGCCACACATTACAAAGGATCATCTTATAACCACTCATACTGGATTTGCTTGTTCAATAGACTAGAACTCAATTGCTGTTCTAATACAATTGTAATCATCCATAGCATGGCACTTATGGCCATTGTTATTAAAATTCCCTTCCAATTGAAAAAAAAACTTCAATAACTTTGTATCATGTTGACTGTTTTACTATTACAGATATGCTGATGTCTTATTTGATACACATCTCCTACACACACATTGCATTTCAAACAACAATACAGTGGGTACAACTGTGTGTAGCAACATTGGGTTGATGCAGCAGATAGAACTGGGCAGAATCAA
The DNA here is from genome assembly GCF_017589495.1 of Alosa alosa. Taxonomy (NCBI): domain Eukaryota; kingdom Metazoa; phylum Chordata; class Actinopteri; order Clupeiformes; family Clupeidae; genus Alosa; species Alosa alosa. The sequence goes on from NC_063204.1 coordinate 16,576,905, forward strand.
TCATTTTGGAATATGGGCAAACAAAAGTCCACAACACTTCACTGCTTACACCCAAAATGCTTTGTTTTGGTGGTCCACCAAACGTCCTCGGCCTGCTCCGCTGATGTGCCTGGAGATAATTACTGGACAGATGGATAGTGTGGAAACACATGGTCTCAGACTGATGCATCATCTGCAGTCCCACTCTCTCCTTAATTAAATTATAGACAGGAAGAAGCACTGGGATTATGGGCTGGCAGAGAAAGTGAGGGAGGTGACAGGTATTGTCCAAAAATCGATTGTAGACTTCTTTGGAGTATTTACTGATGAGCGCATTTCAAGTCTATGTTTGTCTTTATTTTAGTTAGTAATGTTATGTAGAGTGGGAGCTGTATAGTTCATGTGTGCATGACCATAAATATTATTATGTAAAAAAGTATTAAACATTACTGTGATATATAGTCACAACAATGTACATTTGTGCTATGAAACCAGATGTGAAGGCTTATATAAAGAAAGTGACAGGGAACCTGAGGTAGAGCAAGAAACTAAGATGGCGTAAAAGGGTGATTTGTTTAACTTTAAAAGGCTCCTTGGTTTATGTTGAACCTGCTGAGAACTACACAGTGATATGTTCTCCTACTGGTGCAAAGTAACCATGCCTTGCTGGGCTGTGTGGAAGGGAGATGGCCATCAGAGCTCAGAAAGGCAGAACTCTACAGAGTCTGATTCCTCCCCCCAGCCCTGCCCCAGCTGGTCTCCGTTCACATTACATTTTTGTTTGTGCACCCGGGTCCATAAACACAAGCTTCTATTTACCAATATTGCTTGGCGATGCCGCTGTTTATTTCCTGGTTTTAGAATGGATAGCATTAACACCAAAGTGAACCTCACCGGAGTTCTAGCGAACCGTTCCCCAGACCACCATTTTCTGGTGGACCTTCTGGTCCGCACCCGAGTTCAATACACTGCGTTCCCATTATTAAAATTTAACCGAACTGTCGGTCTCGGGTCCGGACCAAAGGGTCTAGTGTGAATGTGCCCTTACAAAACCAAATGCCATATGTTGAGTCAGTTATAACATTTGGAATTGTTCAAAAGATACACATTCCATGATAAAAGACAGAGAAACAGAAATAGTACAAGACTATAGTGTCTAAAGACTAGACCGGAGGCATATGAAGGTTTGTTAACTACACAGTACACGCAGATGTGTCTGGAGACATGGGTGGATTATGAACTTTCAGGCCCCTGGGCCCAGATGTATTAAGGGCCCCCCATTAATTGTCGTATATGTGGAAGGGGGGGTTTGGGGGTCCTCACCCAGAAAATGTTTAATTTGTTTGATGTGATTTCCTGTATTCTGGTGCATTTTGGGGATGGCCAATACTAAATTCAATCAGATTCATAGCCTACATACTGATTTGTTGATATTGAGGCAATGATTCCATGCAAAGGCTTGGGCTTCAGGGCCCCCTGACCCCTTGGGCCCCTGGGCCTGGGCCCGGTAGGCCCGTGCAGTAATCCATCCCTGGGTGGAGAGGCCGGTTCCCTGTCACTTGGCCCAGCAGAAGCCTTCATCTCCCACGGCTGATGGGAGAGAACGGCCCAGATAGGGGCGCCTCCTCTCTAATCCCGCATAAGCCCTTATCCGCTGAGGTGTGCTGGAGATCACCTGAGTCCGCTCTACCTCCGAAATCTCCCTTCGCTAATAATAACAATGTCTGAAACTCTGCAAGGAGACGGCTCATCTCAAGAAAGCAGGAAAACACTAGGGGGGAAAGTAAATCAGTATTTAAGTTGACAGATGTAAGAGACAGTGTCTTCTCTCTGAATCATAGACCCGGTGGGTTTGCGGTAATGATGGAGCTGAAAAAGCCACAGTAGAAGAGGGTATCGTTTTATGAAATGGCTGGCAATGTTGTTTCATTTTACGAGAGCAAAGGGACACCATTTTAAGGCTTTCTGTAGGCTATATTAACCCAAAAAGAGGAGTTGAAAATGCAATGTTTTTTTAATGCCACCTATTTAAAATGATAGGTCTCCCAATCTATAATTTAGGCTATATTCATGGTTCTCATACTTATGAGTTAGCCTGGAGCCATTCCGTTATATTTCAAGTCTCATACTCTAATGTATTTTGACAAGTAAATTGCTTGCCTTTTTGCTGATAGCTCCTCATATAAATAATGAATGCTTAGTAATAGCTACAGAAATAATGCATAGGAAAGAGTGATGTGAATGACATAGTTATTACTGTTCAGGGCAAAGTAGACCCAAATTTGGATTTTGAGTTCATGAGAAATGGTCAATGCCATAAAATGCTGGGGGTTTATGTATTTTATTGTTGTGTTGTGGAGTAATTGGATAATGTAAGAGGGTAATGAGAGATCACAATAAGACCATTCTGCATAATTTCCCACTAAGTGTAGCAAAGGAAAATGTGCAATGTTCCAGTGAGTCTCACGAATGATGCCTGCTGCGGAAAAGACTGTCACTGACGATGACACAGCTCCACACTGACCTCCATGACTGAAGGTGGGGTAGTTTTGCAACCTATGGCCACACATAGATTATTGGAGACTCCCTATCTCTCCTGCCGGGCCCTGTGGGAATGAGAAAGAGGAGGCAGAGATGGAATTCTGCCAGACTCGGTCTCTGAGGGTACTCATCCTGTGATTGACTGATGAGACACCATTCCTGCAGGTAAAGCAGGAAATGATGAGCGCAGCACAAATAAGGTAGGACACCGTGAAAAAGAAAGTGACTACATTTAGATCCGTATCTCAGAAACACAGAAGGTAAATTAGTTTTAAGAGATACAGATCTGGTATTAAACGCTGATTTAAATAAAAACTATGTCTTTTAAATAAGCACTAAAGTAAACCTACACTCTTTCTCTTCAGGCATATCCCAATGTCCAGTTTACCTACGTGTTCATCACAGTTATTCTACTGTCGAGGTTATTCAATATGCTTTCAGCTTTATTGTTTCAAAGTGGAATCCAAGACTTCTATAATGGTGTAGATGTCAGGTACTTCTGAACTCCTTCTCAGAAGTCTCTCAAACACAGAAATTATGTATAATCTTAGCAGAAGCACATCTCTGGCTATTATAGCAGTCTCTTTGAAGACAAAGACATTTGACACTGCATCAAAGTCTGGTCCTCATTGAAGAGGACACTGGAAAATTGTCTGGGTCTAAGTCAGAGTGGATTCAGTCCTGTGATCTTGAGTCTAAGAAAACCTAAGGCCATAAAACGGGATAATGATCACATTACAGGGACCATAAAGCTGTGTTTCTGTAGTCCCTCAAAGCTTGTTAGAAAAAAGATATCAAACTTAAAACATACCCTTGAATAACTTTGGCTTCAAAAACTTTATGTTTTTCACTTTCTGCTTCTAGTCCTTGCAGTCCATTTTAGTAAACGTCCTTTAATTTGACATCTCTTACCATTCTCCTATAGCAGCATGTTAATGTTTCATCATCTATGCAAAAATAACCCAATGAATGAAGTTTGTGTTAAATAAAAAAGGATGAGTTGAATCTTCCCTCTGAGCCACTGGATTCCAGGGGACAATAATGTCCATAATAAGCCGCTTCCTCATTGTGAGGTAACCCTGAGAAGGTGAGATCTGATTGCCGCTCGATTGATTCTATAAGGAACATAATTCCATATATGCTAGATAAATATAAATGATGATTGATGACATGGGGGTAAATAAAATGCACACTTAATTGCTTCTGATTCACCTCTTTCATATCACTCAGCAAGTAGTCCGGTCACTTATTGCAATGGAACTTTATTCAAAAGTGAAAGCAGATGTTGATCAGCTGTGTTCTAAAGAATGTTTGATTCCAGTTTAGCGTTTCTCAGCAAAAGCCGCAATAAAAACGGTAACAAATAAATGTAAAGAGACATATCATGGTTTTAGAACGGATAGCAAGTAGCCAGATTATAAGCGGGATAATGTCTAGAACACCGGTCATTATATCGGGAAAATAAGTCCCTTCAGGGCGCTGTGTGTGTCGGGTTCCGGTTTGACCTGTCGGGACTTATTTTCCAGACAAAGACTGGTGTTCTATACATTATCCCTTACATACCAGCTGAGTAAATATGACAGTAAATATGTTAACATATTAGCAAATGCAGATGCATCTTATCCTCTGCTGAGGTCAAGCATAAAACCTGTTATTTTCCCTTACATCATGGACCTTACAGTTTTGACAGTGTTCTCATAAGCTTTGGGAAAGTGCTGACGTTTATTTTCCCCTCTTTGCTCATTCATAGTTTTTCCCAGTCAGGGCCTGTAGACAGATGTTCCTGTGAGCAGACTTGGGTGAAGTGAGTCAGGGTAAATACACCAACACCACATGATAAATGTGCTTTGTACCCTGTCTCACCTGAAACACACCATGGTAAAGATAGATAGATAGATACTTTATATAAAACAACACCCCAAATACATTCTACCCTACCTTTACATGGATGACAAAAAAGACACAGTTAGTGTAGACAACAAGGATTGATGGAGGTGACAGAATAATTAAATATTCAAGTGAAAATCATTCTCTGGAACAGTTGGAAAATGCTGGCTACAGAGGGTCACTAAGACTTAAAGTCAAAACCTTCCTCAGCAGAAGATATTATTTCAAGGTGGTGGGGACTGTGAGGCAGTTCTCCTCCGTAAGCAGTATGGAAGAGGAGGCTAAAAGGCTAAAAGATTTTGAGTGTGCTGACACTGTGTCTTCTCTCTTTAAGGATTTTAACTGAGAAAGCATGGTCAAGTGAAGACCACACACTACTCTACAGAGGACACAGCAATTTATGAATGCACATGTTTCTCAAAGAAAATGTATTATCTCTGCCTCAAAACAATGTTTTTTTCTGTTAAAAAAATTAACAGAATGATGACCACAATGATAATGTTTACCTTGTAAGAAGTTAAAGAAAACATGGTCAGTATTTCATTTAGTCAGCAACTTAAAGCTGCAGTTGGCAAGATTTTTTGATCATATTCACTGAAACCGACACTATGCTCCGACAGAACAACATAAATCAGCCGGTTTTAGAAAAAACCCCGCACTTCTACCTCCACCTAGAGCCTGTTATTTGTTTTGCAAAATTCCACAGCTCCCGGTTCTTCTAGTCCAATCAGAGCAGGGCTGTGTGAGATCTGACTGTCAATCTCAGTCTGGTGCGCACTGATGAGCACAAACTCGATGAGGGGATGCTCGGTGGTAGTGGGGGAGGGGCATGAGAGTTGTAAACATTAAACATTTTGGCTAGGTCCCCTCAATCTGTCAGCCTTGCCTACTGCAGCTTTAAAGGAACATGCCCACCTTTTTGGTGAAATTGGTTTATTGGCTGTATACTCGAGCAGCAACCTGGTCTTATTAGTGAAACATTCCCCTGGGAACGTTTTCGCAAACCCAGCCAAACGTGCCACCAGGTACGTTTCTGAGGTGTAAACTAGCCAGCGGGGGTGCTAAAGAGAGACGTTTAGACGTTGTTTACTACAGTTAGGTCTGGTCAAACTAAATTGTAGCTTACACAAGCTCAGCAGTATTCTTTGGTTTTGCCTACAGTATATCTCACTATACGTTTTACAAAATATAAGGGCACAAACCCTGAACTGCCGTCTATGAGTTAGCTGTCACATCTTGTTGTTTTTTGTTTTTTTTGCGAGCAACCCGGGGGATTTTAGCTCAATTGTCAACTTCCACTCCGAGATGCAGCTGTTCGTGGGTTTGAATCCAGCCGCGGGTTCAGAACCTTCAAAGAAACTACGTAACCAACTCATATTTAACAATAAGATGAATCTTTGTTCCTGTGAATTTCACATTGAACAAAGATACAGGATATCCCTTAGTAAGTGTAGATAGATTTAGACAACTTTCACACCTGCACCTTGGTCTGAGAGTTGAAACACGAGTAGAGAAAGGAGAGACTCATTAACGGCAATCCCACATGTCCACTGAGTCTGATCAGACTCTAACTCAAATCTGGTCCTGCACCCAAGAGGATACCATGAAGGAGAAGGCCTAATCCATGAGTCCAAATGTCCATCCAGTAATTCCTGTGGGATGTTCCTAATGAGGTGGAGGTAAGTAAGACCAGTCCTATGTGCTGAAGTTACAGCCGCTAATCAAAGAGCATAAGAAGGAAGTACATCCGACCAAATGACATTTGAATCTCTGTGGGGATTTGCTATAAACAGAGCACATCTGTATGTGCTATGACTAAGTTTGCCACAGTACAGACCTTGGCATTTCAGGCAAACAAATTGGATTTTTTTTTTCCAAGGATATTTGCTTACAAAAGTAAGACATTTTTCAATGTGTTCTCTTGGGAACATGCATATCACTGAAATTAAGAATCAAACATGCAGTAAGAAAACCTCAAATAAGTTCAAACCATATCTTTAAATAATCAAATCGAATGATCATTTGTTGCCATTCTCCTAGTCATTCTATATATACCTTTGGTTACTTAGCCTTTAGTAATGTTACAAGGGTGGGAAATGTTAGTGAAGGACAAATCAAACGTTATGACATGTGACAGCTGACTTTTATTTGAGTTATTTGAGTTTACCGTGTCTGTCAGAAAAGGCTCTTCGCATTGACAGTGCTTGGTCCTATTGCCAATCAGTTGTAGTGTGTAACACAAAAGTCTGCACTGGTTTGCTAGTATACATGTAGCTGTAAAGGGCAAGGGGACAGGAAACGTAGCCAGTTTTTAACAGCCCAAAACCATCTCTTGGATGATTGACATCTAGGGTCAACCATGATGAGATCTGCAGGAAGTTGATCATTGATCACCCACAGGGTTCTGGGAAATTAAAAAAGCAGATTAAAAAGACATGGCTGTAGTCTGTCACCTCAAATGACACTACATGCTGAGTTGATAACAAATGGAGTAGACAGGCTATCAAAGTGTATGTGTCCTCTTGTCATTCTGCATTGTGAACGGGTTCATTATCATTGTAGGCTGTCTTATTTTTTGCTCAAATGTTTCCTGGTAGGCTTATATATATATTTTTTTTTTATTGAATTTTTTTTTCTGTGAATGATACCCATGAGACTCTTCATATCCCTGAGCTCAGGAAGTGGAGAACCCCCCCTGGTCCCGGTTGCTGTGTTACCTCTGCTGCGTGTGTGCCGTTGAGTCATGCTCGCTCTCCAGAGTCAGCTCCAGCAGCAGTGTGCTGAAGGATTAAAGCGTGTCTAATGATCTGAGGCAGAGAGCATGTCTTTTAATAGGCTACATCGAAGTCTGACTGTGAACAGAGAGGGGGAAAAGAAAAGACACACTTAGAGAGAGAGGAGGGAGTGAGAGAGAGAGAGAGAGTTGGCAGAAATACCTACATAACCTAATGCATGCACGCATACACTTCAAACATCTCCACACACAAAGTTTTACAAACTGCTCCAGGGGAACAATGCATGAAAACAGGAGCATGGAGAAGGAGTTCTATATTCTATATCTAAAGCCTTTGTGTAAAAACAGATATAGCTGATAAGACAAACACTTTTAAGTTTTTCTGTCAGATTAGTATAGTAAGTATGTGTGACAAAAAGAAGAAGCTCATTTTAGCCTGTAGCTGTTGAGTAAAAATATGTATGCTCACCAGATGCCTTCTATGTACACAACAATGCAGCCATTTGTATGTCTGCACTCCTAATAGCTTTGAAGGAGGAATTAGTCATCCCATTCTTACACAAGCTTTGCCCTTTGAAATAGAACCGGCAGGGATATGTTTGGAACAAAAGACCTATTCTGTCATTATCTTAGATGTATGCTGCTGTTGCTGTTTGTGGAGATGTAGTTATTCCTAGACATCCATGACTAATTAAGAGTCTGTATCATTCAAAACTTTGAATGACCTCTCATTACACTCTTAAAATGAATGTGTGGAAAATAATACAACTTGTGTTATGTTGGATAGGGACAACACAATTTGTGTTGTTTCTAACACATTCGTTTTAAGAGTGTAGAAACAAAAGTCCTCATCTCTGTAATAAAGAAAATACATTGTTGGACAAATGTTGTGCATGAGGAATTAAGCAGGATATAAGTATAAGTACTCTTTTGATCCTGTGAGGGAAATTTGGTCTCTGCATTTAACCCAATCCGTGAATTAGTGAAACACACTCAGCACACAGTGAGGTGAAGTACACACTAATCCCGGCGCAGTGAGCTGCCTGCAACAACAGCGGCGCTCGGGGAGCAGTGAGGGGTTAGGTGCCTTGCTCAAGGGCACTTCAGCCGCGCCTACTGGTCGGGGTTCGAATTGGCAACCCTCCGGTTCCAAGTCCGAAGCGCTAACCAGTAGGCCACGGCTGCCCCACACAAGATACACCAATGTGAGAAATATGTGACTAAATATGGTGCCATGGACTTATAAGATCATTATCAGTATAACTGAACTGAAGTAATGTGAAAATTGCCTACGTCATTTCATGCCTAAACATCAACACCAAGGAACCTGAGTAACAGTGTGTGTGTGTGTGTGTGTGTGTGAGAGAGAGAAAGAGAGAGAGAGAGAGATGTGAAAGTATATCTGAATATCCTGAAGAAATGTTTCGTTATGTTTTGTTCTCAGGGACTCTCAACAGGCAGACCATGGGTGCCACGGCAAAGGTTTGTGGAAGGGCAAGCATAAGCCTATTTACAGTAGACTGGCGTGATTTAGGGCCCTGTATGAGCAGAATTATATATATAAATAATCTTCCCTCCTCTCAGTGGAGCATCTGGGAGGACAGTTGATTGAAGTCTTAAAATGTTCTGGTGGAATAAATAAGTAGGAAGTATTCTAAACAGAGCCAAATGCTGAGACAAGTGTGATTAATTAACATGTGTAATGCTTAAGCAGTAAAAGGTCCCTATTCTCTGTTGACGTGCACAGCAAGTGATACAGGGCTGTGATGTTGCCATTCGCCCTACCTCCCTCTTGTGCTGCAACAGGATATATAATTTTGGCTGCTTAAATGAAAGTTGTGATACATACCTTGCAATCACACTACATTATATGTAAATGGTGAAAGCTGAAATAAGGGTTTTGCAGAGCAGTAATCTCTTATGTTGTCTTTCTAGTGATCTACTGTAATTTTCTTTTCACTCCTGTTGCTATTGTAGCAACAGCATAACATTTAGTCATGACTGATTCAAAGGATCTTTAAGTGATTTGTAATGCTTCACTGTTTTAGAGGGGTATTTTTCCAACATCTGTTCCACCAATATTACTGTTAGAGTGACCATAAATCCTGCTTTGGGTTGTGTATTTGTACTTGCATACTGGCATGATGTCCCACATGTTTATTGGTGATTTGTTTTAATTGTCAGGGCAGAAATGGTAAACATGAAAAAACAAAAAACTGAAGCATGTTTTCCTGAGGTACATTTTTTAAAACCCATAGGGTTTTATATTGAGGCTTTTGTTGTTGGAGTACTATTTTTGCAGCTTGGCCCCACCCATCTAGATTAGTCTAGACTCATTTTCTTGTCACTGGCTCCTACATACATACGTTTGCCCGAATGGTAGGCCAATCAGGGATGAGAGGGGATGCCATTAGTTTCGAAATCAAAAATGGCTGTGGTAAACAGTAATAGCAATGCCCGCAAACATCAAAAGTTGCAGTCGGAAGATGTCCATTTATACAGTAAAGGTAAATACATTGTTTACTGACTGCCGATGCAGTTTATTATCAATTTGTAAAGGTTTGGCAAAGTAGGAAGTAATGTTGGGAATCCATGATCAGTGTGGTTTGGCAGGGCCAGTGATTTCAAAGTTAACACAAAGTCTATGCCTATTACAAAACATTTCCGATAGGAGAGTATAGCCAGAGTCTCCTCCTGAAGTGAAAAAAATAGCTTGTCTGGTGAAACCAGGCTACAGTTTTTACTCAACCTGATTCAAGCAAAAGCAAGGGGACCTGTGAGGACAGTGGATTACATTAATATACAACAATGACTATTTGAACCATCTTAAAATGTACTATTTCATTCATTTCACTGCAAGGGCATGTCAAAATTACTTCTAGACCCCTATACCATTATATATATATATACCAAAATCACTTCTAGACCCCTATACCATTAGCTTGCTTCATAAGCAGTGTGCAGCAGCTATGGGCCTATGATTAACTCTTAAGCCAGCCAGAAGCAAAAGTACAGGCAACAGGAAGAGTAGATGGGGGACAATACAGCTGAGTTATACAGATCCCCTGAGTTTGTTAGCTATCTTGTAGAATTGTGAACTATATGTAGCTAATGAAGCAGTTCTGTAAAGTGTTTATATTAGTTCAGACGCGCATACCCTACTGTGGTGTCTATAGCATTTTTTCATAAAAAAAAAAAAAAACATTAAATGTTAGCCTTCAATAAATGTCTGTCTATGATGGGATATTTCAGACTAAAACGATATTTTACCATCGTCAGCCTATATTCCTGGTGGATCGTGCAAACTCACTGTAGTCATTATGCTGACTCAGACTAGTAATTACACCTCCAGCTGGATAGGGGACATCATCTTAAAAAAGTCATTTTTCTTGACAGAACCACTGAATTACATTGAACTAAGGACAGTGCTTTGAAACTGTACAAAGAATGAATATATTATGTGGTCAAAATGATTAATCTAGTTTCAAATAAGACATTCTGAAGGTAACTTTAGCATTCAAAAAGACTGATGTGAAATTTTTTCCAGTAATTTAATAAGAATCCCTAACCTGATGATTTATTAATCTTGTGAGTTGGAAGGAAGTGCTGCATTGCTAGCTGGGTATGCATAATGCTCCAACACTAAACACTAAGCCTTATGAAACCACCCGCTCAACTATCAAGTTTTGATATTACATATGAATAATCCGATTGTTGATGGAACACTTTGATGTTAAGCTGAAGTGAGAGAGAGAATGAGAGTACTGGGCCAAATATAGTTTGTCAATATGATGGGTTTTCCAGTAACTTCAGTAAAAGCATTAAATGACATCCTTAGATAGATAGTGCAGGACATATTACCTTTTACATTTGTGGTCTTGGGTATTCTCTATGCCTGAAAACCATTTATAAGTCGTGTTAGTGTTTCGGTGTGTCTGACTATGTCTGTCTGTGCATAAGTGAGAATCTATCCACCAATCCATGCTTCTTAACAAAGATGCTTACATCCAACGCCAATGCTATATTGCTCTTCTACAGTGTATGTGAAAAACAAAACCTACGTCAATTTTGCCATTAGCGAGTTCAGTAGTTTAATTAAAAATGAACTGTCATCTTTGTGGCCATCAATGGCCTAAAGGGGAAAGAGAAATATCCTGACTGATTGAGGCTCCACACAACAAATATCGGTGCATATAAGAGAGACGCTTGGATATTTCTGTGTTTTGTTTCTGGTTTATCGCAACTAGGCAAGGACATTTGGCATGGTGAGGAGAGGGGCACCTTTGCAAAAGCAATCTCCCACAGTGGGTGTCCTCTTAATAAGAATATGCAAGAAACACAAAAAAGAGAGCACCTGCGATATCAATTGCTCAACCCGGATTGTGCACATGCGAAAAGATTTCAAAAGGCAACCATCACTCAAATGTACAGCCCAACACATTTGCCACTATGAATAAATTGGTCATTATCATCACCTGTTAAAATACCAGAAATAGTGTAACTGACTGCTTCCAATTCACTTTCACATCTAGTAGGGGTTGAGTGTACTGTAAAACCATAAATCAGTGAAGACTGTTTCTAATGGCTTAATAAATTGACTGGTATTGCCCAAAAGTAAAGTGTTATTTAAATAGAGTGGCATAGAAAGCCAAGAGGTAAGGTACAATATTTATCCTAATTGAATTTATAGAATATCATGTTGAATGGACATGTTGCATATTTGTTATTTTAGTATGTCCCTGAAATGTGAATTGTCAGATTAGTTGCTTGTAGCAGCTAAGCATCATTATTTGGTTGATCATTTCCCCGTAGACCTCATTTTGTTTTAACTCCCCAGATAACCTTTTTTTTTAATACAATAAAACACACACTACAAACACCACTGCTATTACTGCTAATATTACTACTACTACTACTACTAATAATAATAATAATAATAATAATTATTATTATTATTATCATTATAATGATAATAATAACAATGACAATAATAATAATTGTTTATATTTACATTCATATCAATGCTTTAATCAAAATATGGGTCAGTAATGTTAGTAGTTACTACTATATACTACTATACCATCTTTGTGTTGAAATGACAGACTTTTCCCCCTCTGTGGGTGATTTGGTATTATTTTTATCTGACATTCTGTTCCCCCTCCTAGACATTGTGCACTGTCTCTCAGTCAGGGAGGGAAATAGGACATCTTACTCTGTGTTATCTCTGATCGTCTTGCCTGCCCACCTTGTCTGTTTAATTTACTAAAGCTAGGAGCTGCAAACTTCAAACAGAGACAGTTTTCCATGATCTACTGCAGGATGAAAGCCTAAACTTCAGACACAGGGCGGTGAGCTTAACTTGGGGGATTTAGATGTTGTAGTCTCACGTTCAGTTAAACCGAACCAAGTCCTCACGTTTGATTTAACTCTGACAGTCTGACAGTGCAGCGCCAGAGTGATGGGAAAATCCTATAAGGCTTCAAGAAAAAGATTACACCATAACCAAAATAATGGTATAGAACTATGCCTATTATCTTTTCTACATCAATCAAAGTATTTCTTCTATGCTGGCCAATATCACCAGATTTGTATATGTTTTTTTCTTTTTAAAGAAATATACAAATGAAATAATATGACCCATACATACACACTGATTGCTGATGCTGAGAAACATCTCTAAATGTTTACTACTACCATCTGCTGTTCATAAGGAGAAATATATTTTACCTGCTGCTGGTCTGTCCCTTCACAATGTAGATAGAAAAATAATAGATAATAATAGATAATAGATCAATAATATTTACGCAGTGTGTACAAATGCTGTATGTTCTTGATATGGTCATGATTGGTTTAAATAGATTTTTAACTGTGAATAAGAAAAAACATAATTATTTGCATATATCTGCTTCTCTCCCATGTATAATTTATAAAACAAAATAAATTATTTTTGTAGTTGCCAAGGATACCTAATCACCATGGATGTCAGATTCTCGATGATACTAATTCCATGTTTCAATGTCTTGAGAAAGAACAGAAAAGAAAAGAAATCCACAGTCAACCAGCAGACAGTGTTCCTTAGTGTTCAGAATGGACTAGTAACTTTACAATTCTTTGTAATGTATGATTGATAGATGATGGCCACCCAGAGAGGAATGGTGATGTACCCTTTTCACAGTAATGTCAGGCTTCCCAAAATAATGTAAAATGACCGCCTTTGACGGGTATTGGATGAACCACAATATCTCACCTCCTCATTGGCTGTATATGTCATAATAAGCAAGGACTTTGCCTTAGCTCTATTTATTAATATCAAAGTGATGTGGAGGTTTTTAGGATTCCTTTTCAATTGGTAGAAGGCTACTTGGAAGATATCAGCTGTCCTGATTATCCATATGGGTATAAGACATTCTTGACAGAAGTACTTTTCAAACTCAAGAATCAAAGTTGTGGCAATGAAGCATACGGCTCTGTAAACATGATATATTAATGTAAATAAAATAGTTAGTAGTCAGTTAAATATGTAATATAATTATGTGACACTGTCTTATATGTTTTATTGTTTTATATGTTTATCCATATAATGTAACAATTATGCAAAATCATGTCAGCCTTTGTTGAGCCTTGAAAGATATGAATATGCTATAAACCCTTGACACCCACAACTGTTTTGAGTAAATGATTACTATGGATGCCTTATTTTAAATTGAGGGGTTTCATCTCAAATAGTATGGTGAAACATCTGTCCATCCATTTGAACAGGCAAAACACATGATTCTATCATACCTTAAAACCAATATATTGAAAATATTCCACCTGAAATTCACTTCTCTCACATCACCTAAGGTCATTATTTATGCTTCCAGATATCCTATCTCTCTCACACACAAGCATGCACACACACACACACACACACACACACACACACACACACACACATGTGTCTGTTAGCCCTTCACATTAAATAAGATCTGAATGGTTTACAGATTGATTGGACATCATTCAGCCAACAGGCCAAGCAATAGGAGAAAAAGTTGCCATGGGGGTCAGGGTAATCAGTTGCAGGGTATGACACATGCTGCGGCATTCAGTCACAGAAAACCTTTTTCTTCTGAACAAACGTCTAATCTTCTAATGCCGCGCTGTGCTACTGCTCTCTACATTAGAATGGCAGTCATTAGTGTGATTGTGCGGAGCTGTGTCAGACTGTGAGATGATGAGGGCAAAGGGCAGTCATTTTAGGTGTCACTTAAGGAGATAAACTAGGGCAGCTCAAGTCAACAAATAATGTCTGTCTTGAGTCCAATATGAATATTTCCTCGTTTTCTCCTATGACTAAATCTGGTTTACCTGAAATGTAACAGAAATATCATGGAAAGAAATATTCATCAGCTGGACTTTCGTTGGAACATTATGGGATGACTTACAAGAGTTTCTATCTGTTAGAGATTGTGGCATTAAAACATTTTTCCTTTTTATTTACATAACAAAAAACTTAATGAAACAATATCAGCCATCTGCCAGCATCATAGAGGAAGCTTAATGCAAGGCATAGGCCGACCCCTGATGATGTCACTGACAGCATATGTTCCACTGCAGAGCAAGAAGGAAAGCATGTCCAATTTCTGCCAACTTAATAAAACGCAAGCATTATCATAATGCCATATTAAATACCCCTTGAGTGTTTGCGAGGATTTACAGAACAAAACAGCATATGGTACATGCAATATGCTGTGACTAGAAAAAATTAAAAAAATAAAACAATAACCCATTCGACTGTAACATTCTCCAAATCCACTGAGACCAATCTCAACCTGATGTGTGACGTTTCCCCCTTGGGCTTTAATTCCAGGAAGCGGTGGTTTTGAGGGTAAGTTGGGAGGAGTGTCAGACAGGATGTCACTGATATATGTTAGCTTAGCGCAGCCTACTCTCAGCCTCCTGCTCTCCTCTCCAAGTGAGCTCAGCTGCCTGAGATGTTGCCACTGTGCTTTAGAGAGAGAAGCAGTCTCAAGGATTACTGTCCGGGCGTAAAAGAGCCAATTAATCTCAGTCTCCAAAAAAACTGTGATATAGTGGAACTTCAAGGCCTTTGAGGATCTTTTGGTGAGAAATGATCCCCTGTTTACTAATTTCCACAGAGTGGAGGAGGGGTATATGAAAACACATGAAAAAAAAGAAATTCAACTTTGTTCCAAGCCTCTGTGCGAAAGCAAAATGTGACTAATTGAAAAACAGTGTCAGTAGTCAGTCCCTGGTCATTAATGGCAGAGGAGTGAGATTTGAAGGAATAACAGTTGCTTTGTGATCAGAACCACACTTTGCAGCCCTAATTAGTCATGGAGGAAGAGATGCAGCATGTGATAAGCGTTAACTAAGATGGAGCTTTTTCATGGTGCTTGTCAAGTTGATGATTGTAGCAAAACAATCTTTTGTGTAGGGAAAGGGACATAGAGCACAGACTTCTGGTTACGCTTAGCAGTGCCAGTGTTAGCTAACTACAAGCAGTGTCTTGTAAATCACATCAAAATAATAATGGATAACAACTATCCCAAACCAGACTTTCTCTACTAACCCTGACTTTATCTTTGAGTTGCCTAGATTATGGGGGAGCATGCCTATGTTCCCACAGCCCTATGTTCCCTAACCCACCCACCCACACCTCAGGCCTAACCCTAACCCCAACCCTAACCCTAACCCTAACTTTAAAAATGTGGGAACATAGGGCTGTGGGACCACTGGGCTGTGGGAACATAGGGCTGACCCCGATTAGGGTGGTGCACAACATGCACCTATCCACTAACAAAGCAGTTGTGTGGGTTAGCTAGCACTTGCACCACCAAGCTTAAACAGAAGTTTGCTAGCCTGTTAGATATCTTTTTTTTTTACTGCAGCAGCTCATACAATCTCCTGGCTTCTTTACCTCTGTTGGTAGAGCATCCTTTTACACAGCAGCTGTTACAAATGTATCAATTTTGTGTTAGCAGAGAAAATTACAAGGAGGCATCCCCACACAATATAGAGTCTATATAGAGTGATGGAATGGTTTCCACTCGAGTATATGTTGTGCTCTGTCTACCGTTAGTCCATCGGACTCCATCCCATTTTCTCAAGTTTCAATACTGAATGTTCCATTTTTTATGTTTTATATTCAGACATCAATGCATAAAATGCATTGAGATGCTTCAAAGGGCTTATGCTACCACATTCTAATGCTGAGTGCTGCTGTCATAACTATTTTTGAATGTTTATATACTTAGACTTTATTATTAAGACATTATGAATATGTTATAACCCTTTATGAAGGTCTTACAATGCTTTATGTATGTGTTGTATTAACTGAGTAAGGTGTTACCTAGACTCAAGTTTTCAGGTTTCTTGGAGCACTTTCATCTGTGAGGTCAGATTTCAGTTGTCTCATCTTTGTGCTAGTGGTTTGTGATACTGCAAAATTTGGTATTGATCCAATACCAAGTAAATATAAGGCCAGTATGGCTAGTTTTTATGTACTTTTATATCAGGGAAAGCATTATGTCATCATTTATGACGTGAAACACCAGTATGCTTTGAACACATTTTCATGACTACTAAATGATTTTGTGATTTCCACTGTTAATAATTTACAAAAACTGCAACAACGAAACATTCCAAAGTGTGCATGCAAGATGTGAAAATAGCGTTGTTGCAGAACTGTAAGCTAGTCCTTAGGCAATAGAAACTGAAATTAAAGATACAATACAAATGTTGGTATTGATACTATAAATATTTGGATCAATAATCCCACCTCTACTAAGTAAAACACACACACACATACACACACAGAAAAAGAGATGTGAGACAAGGTATTCCCTGAAATTTGTGCTTGAGTGGAATAATTTTTCCATTTAGAAGCACTGTAATGACGCAAGAGACAAATTATGAAAAAGCCCCATTGTTACTGACTGTGCCTATAAGGAGAAAATAGATCACAATGTTTTTTATGGTTATCTAACCTGAGTGCAAATATAGTAAGCACATGTGAAGCATGTACACTTCACTTGTAATCACCAATTATTTGTAGGCTAATCTGTTGTGTGTTCAATCTGTCTGAGAGATTTTACGCAGGTTTTAGGTGACATGTGAGAAGAAACGTTTGAGTCTTTTGTCCTTTTCTCCTGTCCTTGTCCTGTTTTTGTGGTCAGGTTATACAAGCTACAGTTAATATTGTTTGTCTGTATAAATCAAAGTCACCCTTACTATGAGAAGCCTTGGACACCCTTCACTCGATACCGTGAACCCCCTATGCTCTAACAGATGGCTCTTCAATTAAAGGAGACATTGCCGTAACTTCAGTAAAAAGCAGACATGCTTGAGTCATAAAATACCCATATGATTTCCACAGAAGCTGGCACTGAAAGTGTGCTCATGCTGGCAAGGAACTTAAGCTTCTGTTAGTTTAGATGATATTTTTATTTCAGTTCAGTTGCAACATTTTGTTTAGTTGGTTGAAATGCAGTATACAAAATTCTGCACACTACCAAAGCTGCAACTGTACTGTAACTGACATGAAGGACTACAAACGCAAAACACAAATTTAGATGTACGTTTCACCTGCAGCTTGTATGTCTGTTCTGATTGGATCTGGCATTGGAGCTGGTTACCTCAGGACCTGCTGTGTTTTTTTCTGGTGCCTTCTGTCTGAGCAGATATATGTTTACACTCACCAAGTAACACTACATGCGTTCCAAAGGGCAATAGCCTTTTCCTGAGCTCTCAGAATATACAACGAGAAATTTAGTAAAGTTCTTTGACATCCTCAAGTTGGCTCCTACCATTCTCCCCCGTTACACAGACACTCTCCGCTGCACCGTCCCTCTTATAAACACTGGTTTAATTTATTTCCTTTTTTCTTTGACCATTTTCTCCTTCCCTTTCTCCTCTGCTGTCTCTCCACGATAAGCAGCACTGACTCAAAAAGCAGACAAAAGCCTCATTGTTGAGAGCTGGGCTGGTGATAATGTCCTGTGACATTAAGGCCACTAATACTGAAGACTATTCAGTCAAATGGTTGTATTCAAATTAAAACTCACCTCATGCTAGATTGGCACCACATTTATGAACAAAAGAAGCAAGCTTTTGGAAATATAAAATGATATAAATAAGGTATGATGTTTTTTGTCTTCTCGTCAAATCACAATATTTGGCTAATTTTTACATCAATTTTTACACAAGAATATCCTCTGAAGCTCGAAGCTCAGACTTAATAGTTTTAAACTTACAATGGAACAAAGCTTTATGATTTTCGAGATGAACACAATTCAGTCCAATTTAACAGGGCACACTATTTTGTATCCTGATGATGACAGTAAACTGTTTTGCTTTGCTGGTGGTTGGAACAAAAGCCTCCTTCCTGTTGTTGCTGACAGATTTACTAATTTGCTCTAATGTATCTGTGCTCCGCCACCCAGCCCTTTCTCTGTCTCAGACAGAATGTAAATAGAAAAACAGTGAAGGCAGAGCACCGACTTCATTAGTGTGGCGCTAATGTAGTCGTACCTGCAAAATCCAGAGTCCAAGACATTTAGCACATATTATTGTGCTCCGCAGCTAGCCGTCGGGATCAGCGACACCTCCATAATGGCAGTCATTTTGAATTAACCCTTGTCTATTCAATTGGTGGCACATCCACAGTAATTTCACCCCCTGCCCCTTTTGGGCCTTGCTGACGGGTGGAGTCAATTGTTTTGTATTTATGACAATGCATTTCACACCCATCCACCCCCCTCCACCACCCCACCTCAAAACCCCCCAAACAGCGGCATGAGGAAATGCTATTCTGGTGACTTCTTTATCTTCCTCCTCCAAACACTGGGGTCAGGCAAGACAGCCACGGTCCCCAGCACCACCCGAGCAGCCAACTAGTGATTAATGAGAAAGAGAGAAAATTAAAACACACCAATCTGCAGGACCACTTGTGGGATGGGTAAGTGTGAAGGAGAGATGAATTATGCTGGACTATGAATTATGCGGACTATGAAGTATGACGGCTTGTTGTTAACAGTTCATACAAATGTATGCATATGAATATGTTATTATTCTGATGTAATTACAAATACTGTTTTTCAATGCTATTCAGTTTTTTCAGTTATAGACTATATATACAAGACTTTGTTTCACAGATGTATAATAATGTGAAAGTACAAAATAAACCTCTGTGAGAATATCAGCAATTTGAATAATATTGCTTCCGGGTTAATTTACCTGTACAGATAGCCTTTGGAACATAAAACAAGCCAATAACAGGTTTGTCTGTAACTGATAGGGATAACTAGATTCAACCAATAAGGATGACCTAATTGTGTAGGCGGACTAATGAAGAGTGGAATTGTGGGCCGTGGCTCTCTTTTTTTCAGAAGTGGCCATCCCACAGTCCTCCTACCGGTCCCTGGCCTGGATTAGAAATGAATGTCTTCCCAGGAGGAGGGTTGGGGAACCTACACAGCTTCATTCCCACCTTGCCTCTACCTCCAATGCCCATATGGCAGTCACTGGGTGTGTGATGATAAAGGTTTGCTGGGTTTCCTTTTATGGTTGAGGAGTGTGAGACAAAGATAACCAGGCCTGAGGTTGCTCTATGTGTGTGTGTGTGTGTGTGTGTGTGTGTGTGTGTGTGTGTGTGTGTGTGTGTGTGTTGACTGTGAGGATGACTTGTGGGTCTGTATATTTGTGAGATTGTGTCTGTCTGTGTTGTGTGTTGTTTGTATGAAGGTGGTTATGTATGTATATGTGTGTGTGTGTGTGTGTGTGTGTGTGTGCTTTGTGGATGTATGTGTTGGTGTGTCTATGCGTAGCATGTGTGCTGGATTAGGTGCTGAGAAGTGAACCGTCTGTGGAGGGGAGATGAGGACAGATCTGAAGGCTCCTCGGAAGCCCCAGTGTGGGGAGCCTTGCTGCCCTGATAAGGCCACATCAGCCTAATCCCTCCCAGAGAGCTTAAAAGTCAATATCCACACACACAGGAGGATCCCGAACCAGAGTCCACTGCACCGACCGGCCAGGGAAAAAATCACACATAGGACAAGCAGGACAGGGAAGTATTCACTGCCCATGAATCCTATTCTTGGTGGGTGGAACATTCTGCGGTTACAACTACCCTGAGGTGATGGTGTCTCCACAGCATAGAACTGTTTTGATAAATTCCTTTACTTCATTTGTGACGTCCATTTGATGTTGTCATTTGGTGTCTCCATTCATAAACGAATGGTTTGTTTTTGTGCTTCTCTCTCTCTCTCTGTGTGTGCATGTGCGTGTGTGGGTGTGTGTGTGTGTGTGTGTCTGTGTGTGTGTGTGTGTGTGTGTGTGTCTGTGTGTGTGTGTGTGTGTATGTGTATGTTAAATTTGGAAGGGGGAGTGGTGGAGTTCTGAATTGCCTTGCAATGCAGCAAATATGAAGACACATTGTGAATGAGGAGCATTCCCCCTGGACTGGCATTAAATAAATGTCTCTGTGGGCATGTGCTGATGAAATGAAAATCATCATATCATTACACATAATAGATCTGTCAGGAAAGACCAGACATAAAATTCACATCACATCACATCCAGCAACAAAGAGATGCACCGAATTCAATTACCAGCCCCAAACCTCGCAACGAGGTGCTTGGCAAACAACATTAGGAAGACAGTTGTTTTATGTCCTGTATAATACAATCTCCTCTTGTATCCATCACTGTTTCTGCCATCACTTGGCTCTGCTGGTTCCGAGCCAGAATTAGGTCAAACCCTGGCAGGGCTAGACTTCCCCTTCCATATAAACAGTCATAAGAAATATCAAACGTAAAACAATTGATTGACTGTAATGACTACAACAGCGTTGCCCTTTTCAGTTGATATTGACTATTGGAGTATTGGATACTAGCTAAGTCCTGATAAGTGCATTGCGTTCTCTTTTTCTTTCACAGAACAGAATAGAAAGAAAAAAAAACTTTGATGTGGAAAGTGTGCCAGATATGGGAGGAGGTAATGACAGGGAGGCGAGGGATGAGAGGGTGGAGAAGTAAACAGATAAAAATAGGATTTTTTTTTCTCAGAAGAATAGAAAAAAGAACTGATGCAGGGCTTCCCCACAGTGTTGACAAAACAATGTGCGTTGTTGCTGTTCTGTGAAAATGAAATTGAGAGGACTGGAATGAGAACTGACTTATATTTCATAAAAAAAAGGAGAGCGTGTGTGTCCTGTGGGTGCCATTGGAGTGTGATTTTCAGTCAACCGTTGCATCTTTTTGGTTTTCTTTTTACTTTCCAACATATCAACAGAATTTAGGTAGTAAGAACGTGGACATACTTAATAAGCAAATTGGAGGCAGCAAGATGTCCCTTTTCCTTTTTCTTCCATCTCAGGACCACGGACAGCGGCAAAGCCAAGACATTACCAGAAGACTGGATGGTATATTAAATTGAATAACAGTCCCCTGACATGAGAGCATCCATCACAGTCTACTTCAACAAGAAAAGGAAAATCTGAGAAACCCTAGGAGCAGGACACTAAGGTGTTTTAGAGTACAGGATTCAGATTTAAAGTGTGCCTCAGGCAATGCAGTAGTAAATTCAAGGATTAATAACAAAACATGACAGCCAGTTGCCTAATTGAGGGCATATGTCCAGTTCAAAAAGCTTCATGTTTGTTTTGCAGGAGGGGGGGGGGGTATTTGAATGCACATCATGATTGTGAAGAGGTGTAACCTGTGGTGCGGTTAATCTGTCTTTGGTGCCGTGTGGTCTCTTCCTTTAGTGTTTCCAATAGTGCGTGTGGCATTAGCCATGCAGCTTGCAGTTAGCTGACATCACAGCAAATTAATGGGAGCACTTGAACATGTCCACACAGGTCCACGTTCATGAGTGCGTTAATAGAAGAGGAATGTGCAGAATTAGATTAACCCGTTCACCCAGGAGCTGGTCACTTTTCATTAGGAGCCAATCATGCTGGATTCTCACCTCAGAGCCAGCACAAAATTCCAGCCAGTCCTCAGCATTTTTTCTTCGCCCTATGACCTTGTTTTCTTTTTAAATTAAATAATGTTCTGGGCCTGTTTATTGGAGGCAGATATATATGGTTGCTCGCATGATTTTTTTCTTCATCTGTGTGTAACTCAGAGGGGGACGTGTTGTGGAAGTAACCCCTGCCCCACAACAAAAAACTTCCACACATACACGCACAAACACACACACACATTCTCTGCTGTGTTATCTGAGCGTCTATACCCCCACACACCTTCATTACATCCCCTGATAGCAACATTGGCAACTTGTCACAGCTATTGATTTCTCTTAAACTGCAATTTACATGGATATGTGTGGGTGTCCTCCGGGTAGGCTACGTCCCCTCAGACCTCCCACCACAGTCCTCTCTCTCTCTCTCTCTCTCTCTCTCTTTCCCTCACCTCTATCCTTCACTGGAAATTGTGCACAAGGAGTACCTCAAAATGACTTTGCTTTACTCTGACATCAGCGAATATGCCATATTTTCAAGTGGGAATTTCACAGAAGTTCTTTTTTTTTTCACAGTTTTTTTTTGTAATGTGTGTCGCAAAAGCTCATTGGCTAATGACATTTGACCAGGATTTTTTTCTCTCTGAAAATGTCACCATCTACCAAAATATTTTCTGCTTTTGTGTCCCACTTCTGCGTGCAAGTCTATTTTTGTACATACTTTGGAGTGATCTGGAAGCCGCTGCATATGACTCATGTTCTGTATTACAGTAGTTTCTTAACTTTTGTCTTTGTCTGCAAGAAAAGAAGTCTTGAGTTCACCACTATGACCTCAGTTTATTGCCTCCAGTTCAGAATTTTCTCAAGAGAGCTGTCACTTATTTCTGCACTCAGCACAAACTAAGGTCATACTGTGTATGTTTATTTTTTTCTCTATCAAGCAGGTAGTTTTTGTTTGCACATGACTATAGACCTTGTTGGAAGTTTTGAGTAACCTACCAGCACCAGGTGTAATGTGTTGAATTGAAGGCCAAGATTGAATGCCAAGACAAAATGCCAAAATGTCACAGTCTTTAAAATGTCTCTACACGAAATGCACTGTCAAAACCCTTACTTCATGATCTAGAGGTCAGACAGTGATTACCCTGCGTTGTTATCTATGAAAAACAGACTGCTTCAGGTTTGCTCAGACTGTCACTGTCCGTTGTAGTCACTGGTAATGGTAGGCTAATGTTAGTTTTTGCCCCTCTCATTTGTTAATGCTGCAACAACTTTCATTTCAAATGATTAGTTTCTGATTGTTATATTATCCTTTAAAAGGTTACACATTTAGGGATGACAAAACAAGAGTTATGACAGACAAGGAAACTGGCGAATGAATCAGTAAATAAAACGTTTAGATTGCTCTCTAATTGGCACGGCTACACATTATTGTCCGTACCTTACTTTAGCCTGAGCCTTGCGTCGCAGAGGCATCATTCACATCACTCACCCCAAGTGGGAGCTGAGTTTGCAAGCTGGCTTGTAAAGGTGGGGGCTGAGGTTGGTGCTACCACTGATGATGTCACGGCGCGGCGACAGTCATGATTGGGTCTAATTAGAATTTGCGGCAGCAAATAGATAGGCTCCCTGCATGATTGGATTCAAAGTGGCTGGTGCCAAAAATCGCAGAGGTGCAGAAAACTGGAAGCCTCTACATAACGCCCTTGCGAGCAAGAGAGCTCAGTGCGAACTGTCAAGCTGTGCTCCAAATACGATGCCACGGACAGGGAGCAAGCATACAGGACTTTCTGAGATAATCTTTTTGCACTCTGAGATTTAGCAGCAAGAGGTATTCCCTTTATAAAAGTACCAAGGGAAGTAAAGAACGCCCCAATTACTGACAACGACGTCGTGGTTTTGTTTAAGCACTGAACTGAGGCAACAACTTCACTGAGACAACTTCGCACGCTTCATCAAATTGTACTGCTCTGCGAGTGATCTTGCCATGGCATCGGTTCTTGGTAACAACACCCGCGCATCCGGAACACCAAACAGCCAAGTGAAATGCAAGTTCAAACGGAGAAGGAGGCGGAGATCGAAAAGAAAAGGTAAACTTTTTAGTGGCTCCGGCTTTTTTCACGCTTGAGGGGAATGACAGAGGTCGTGCGCACCTTGACAAATCCTAAGACACCTGCGACAGCATTGCGAGTCAGATATTTAGCGGAAACCTAAACACACGCTAGCGATTTGAAATATTTTAGCCATTGTTATGAAGGAATTTGTGGTATATATTGTCTGTCTTTATTCGGTCGTGCGTCCTGCTGTCTCAATTTCCAAACGCGTAAACCTTCTGGTTTGTGTCGCGCTAAGGTCGCCTCATTGTCCCCCTTCGCCATGGTCAGCCTTCTCTAAACTTTCCAAACAAAGAAGCGCCTTTGATATTACGTCTACTAACCGTTATATATGCAATAGCTTAATGCAATATCTTAATATTAACTACGCCAACGCCAAAGGTATTGTTTTGTGAAATCCTTTACATTTTAAGCACATCAATGTGGATGTCATATCTGTCGCCTTCTATGTTTCATGTGTCTGTAACCAATTGAACCAAAAAAGCAAAGGCTTTACAATTGAGAAAGCATATGAAGACGCCACGAATGTCAAATTAAATATTATTTTATTGGTTTCTTTTAATTCACTTAGTGGCGACCATTTCTAAATTCATCGGCGAGGAGCTATTCAGTTCACTGAATTAAAGAGTCCTATTCATAGAACTTGGAACTCCGGGGAATACCGCGGTAGAACAAGGGCATCTGTTTAGTACCTCATATTAGTATACATGACCGTAGCCTAATGTTCCTGACCGAAAGTGCCCCTCACATGAGGAGCTATCTATCAGCATTCCTCTCTCCTCCTTTAGTAATATTGCCTTTAGCAGATGGTCTATGTGGAAGAGATGTCTTTTGACTTTAGTTGGAATGAAATGCACACATGCAGACACCAATCTTTATTTATTTTATTGTTTACATAAAAGAGGGTTAAAGAGGCAGTTTACAGTTCTGTACGTATAATGAAGGGAGGGAAATAGTTTATAAATGTAGATGAGAATGATAAACTACCCAAATAAGAAGTTTCAAACTGCACTGTTTGATTTTAGAATAACTTGTTGCAAATCATCACTCCTTCACCCTCACGCTGCCTTCTAGGAGGAAGCAAAAATGGCGGGAGTGGAGCTACAGCCCACCTCCAAAACGGACAGGCTGTCACTGCTTCCTCCTTTGCCTATGTCGAAGTCAAGGAGATAAACGCAACAGCAGATAGAGGGAGTAGATTGGCGTGGTAGATGCGAAGGCATGGCGATGGTGCTCCATCTTATTCTGATGGCATGGTGATGTACGAGCAGGTTTGTCAGGGTCAGGCCCAAGAACGGCTCTTCGCTCTCCCCTGTGACAAGTTTGTGCCGTATGTTACGACCCCTCCAGCGGCTTATCGTGTCTGATGGCAGCCATGGTGGGACACAGGCTGGATGGGCCGACAAGCTTCCATTGATCAGCGCCTGTTTGGTCCTTCGCTCATTTTTGCCTGTGCTTTCATTCTGCAGTATTTTCTGTGGAGTTAAATTAGGGGCTGTGTGATTCAATTCTGTCCAAATGTTATGTGATAGAGTAGTAGTGTATAATTGAATATGTTTATTGTTTGTTGTTGTTTTATGTCTCAGTGTCATCTTGGTTATCCAGTTTTATTTTTATTTACTTGTTATCAGTTGTCTGGTTTTAGTGCAATGTGGTTTAGTAGTAGACATTTTTCTGTCCATAATCCAGGTGACCATTTAGGGCCTTAATGATGTCGTGATAAATCAATGCAGTGTTTTGAGCAACCTGCATGGGCATGGAATTCCACATTTCAATTTTAAACAGTCAATAACACTAACCAAAGAAGAAACATGCATGCCATACCCTAATTTTTTTGTCTTTTGTGTGTACTTTGCCTGTAGCCATACAGTGCTGGAGTGCATTATCAGCACAGAGGTTTTTTAAACAGCGTTTCATTAGCTCGTTCTATAGTTCACACTAGATTGCCCACAGACTGTGGCCTTTTCTTCTACCCACCAGTATTAATAACCCAAGTAATTGAGACAAGAAAGACAAATTCATAAAATATAGCAGCCAGGCAAATATATTTGCATAATGGAAATGACAGAATTGGTTACAGAACATTAAGCATTGCGTATGAACAGGCGAGAGCATTGCTGAAGAGGCCATTGCGTTATATTTCCAAATGGCTACTTTGCTTGCTGAGTTGATGCAGTTTGATGCCATTGGGTCCAAGAAACAGGTTCTTAGATTGTGTGATGTCTCGTCAGTGTTCTGCACTCACAAAGGGCTTATGTTAGAAAGGTCGGCCGTTTCCTAATGCAATGACCAGTTTGATGTCATCATGCATTGAAGAGGTCAGAGAGGTCCTGTCACATTATTTATTATTTAGTAATAAACACATTTTGCACAATATTTGTTTTAATAACAATATGGTGCAGTAAAAATGTGTGTTTCATGTTTTTTTGGTCAACAGACAATACTCTTTTGTGCCGAGTATTTCAGACAATTAATCCGCCGAACTCAGATTATATCACCAGATTGTTTTAACCATTTTGATAATGGAGATGGTCACATAATGCCCTATTTGTGTGTCTTGTTTTTTCACATATTCATCTCTCTGAAAGCTCAAACAATTATTTTTATACTTCTCTTGGCAAAAGAGCAGCATTTCTGGGATTAGGGTGACTTGGTATTTGAAGGTCTAATCCACTGGAAAAGCAGGGGATTACCATGGGATGGCCGGTGTATTAAACTCGTGTGTGTATTCAAATGGATGTAAGCAGATTTTTCTGCTGATTTCATTAGATCTACCATTTGTTATTGTTCTCTTTTTTTCTTCTAGCGATAGCATTCAAGTAATAGTAGTAAAGTGTTCTTGACTGTAATCATTTTTTTTTTTTTTTTTAACACAATGTGGATTAGTCTCAGAATCTAGGGCAGTTCTCTTGATCAGACATGTGGTTTTCTCACCCCCTATCATAAAATATCATATTCCTAGAAGCAGTGTGTGCGTAAAGATCCACTGTCATTAATTTATATATATATATATATATATATCAGGATGTCATTTATCATAACACAATTTGTAAAAGGGCAATAATCACCACAGTCATCGCTAGTTTTCAATTATTAGTCCATTTCGTCTGTACATGATTATTTTTTTCTCTCTCGGCAGTGTGTGTGTGTGTGTGTTTGTGTCTGTGTGTGTGTATGTGTGTGTGTGTGTGTGTGTGTGTGTGTGTGTCTGGTGTGTGTGTGTGTGTGTGTGTCTGGTGTGTGTGTGTGTGTATGTCCGTGTATGTGTGTGTGTGTGTGTGTGTAAGGCAGAGAGAGGGGGAGCGCATGCACGCTGATACAGAAGCACATGTGTTTGTCAGAGAATTGCATATTGTTTGAGCTTCATTAGTCTTTGTCAGAATAGTGCAGTCTGTTGAAATCTATTTGCTTCACTTCATCATGTCTGTAAATAGTAGAACAGACTTGCTGTATGTTTTTTCAGCTTTAATTAATCACACTGATAGTGATTTAGCCCCAGAATTATAAAGAGCAACTTAGTGACAAACTGTCTCAAAGCACATTCTCGATGCCTTTTAAATCCTGTCAATGAAGTGCTGTGCGTTTCCCCTTAACTCTTCTCTTGTCTATCTACTCTCGTGAAAAAAAACAACTCATCAAGGAATAAATTATTAAAATTATATATATATATATATATATATAAATTAATTTTTTTCTTCAATTTCTACATTATGCAGTTTTTCCTAGAATTGATCCCCTGAGAAACAGGTACAGTATAGTGTGCACACCTCTCAGTCTCATGATAGTTGATTGTGTCCCTGGCAGACAGACAAATTCCCTCCTTTTCGGCAGACAGACAGCAGAAGCCCTCACCGCGTGGGATGCACTAAGTTGCAATTACTGTTTGCTTGCTTCCGTGTTGATGGCTGGGCTCCCAGGGGTCGAGGGGTCAGCGCGGGAGCAGGCAGACCAACGGCATCACCAAGCTGCTGCTGCTGCAGAGCCATTAGAGAGCAGGACAGGCCTCTCCCACCGAGTGCGCGAGAGCGAGACCCGTCTTCTCCCACATTATGACCCCTTAAGCAGGGACAAGACCCCGGAGACGTGGGGGAAATCATGGTGACCACATCATGTTTTTCATTGTGACGCTTTCAATACTGCCTATACGACTCTTGTGGGCTTTCTTTGTGCTTCCTTACCCCCCCCCCCACACACACACACACACATACATACATACACGCACACCTTCCAGATTTGAATCTTCTTGTTGTGCTGACAGAATTTAATGAAGTCCCTCTTTCCTGTTCTTCTGCTTTATTTATGTCTTTCTGTCGTTGTATTTCCTGTTCTGTCATGAAATTCAGAGGATCATCATCACTTTGTCTGATTCATTCACTGGTATTACATTGCATATATTACTGTTCTGTACCTGGTCTGCCTTCCAGTAATACCAGCGCACCTACATTTTGCAAAAACCATGAAAAAAAGCTATCACTTTCACATTTTATTAATTTCGCACATTTGTATCAATGTCACCTATATTCTGATATACCTTGTTTTTGAACCAGGCTGAGCGACACTGAATAAAATGCAGAGATTTTGCTTTCATGTTGCTAAGAGCACATCTGAGAACATTAGATGTTTGAGAAGAGATTATGTTAAATGATGTGGGTTGGATCTAAAAACAGAGTTATCACCTAGTGTAAGAGTGTAAACTCAGTTCATAGGCAGAGTGCAAATTGTATTACGCGAAATAGAAGTGAAGGAAAAAAACAGACATCATTAAATGAATGTACCAGTGATGGCTGTGAAGTTGTTGAAAGTGGCTTTGTGAGAAATAAATAAATTACACTGAAGTAGTTAATGAAAATAATGGCATGGCAACAGTTTTTTTTTTACTTTTTAGTAAAAATATCCTGGTTAAGAGTGAAGAACTGATATTTGGTTTAGGACACTCTGTCCTCTATTGAGCATTTATCCAAGAAGTATGGAAGAGAGGTTATTACAAGGGAATGGCGGCTGCTCTCTCTCCCTCTGGAGGACTCCAGATAAAATGACCAAGGAAGGAAATAGCACAACTTTACAAATTAGCATAATTAGTAATTATCTCATAATGGCACCTCTTGGCTTCTGAGACTTGGCTCTCGAATTTCTACTTAAAGTTCAGTGAGGAAAAGCAAATTTAATGCCAAAACGTCTCAATAACACAGCCGAGGTGCTTAGGTGATTGCTTGACTGAAGTTATAGAGAAAATAAATCTGCAACATTAGCTTCACTAAAACAGAATACCAGGCATGTCCTGTTTCTGCCGCTGTCACTCACAGAGTATATTCACCCTTCCCAAATGTTATTCACTTTCACTTCATTGTGCATTATGTCAAGACACATTTTTATTATCAGTGTTAAATGGTAATTGCTATCAATATACCCTGTGCTGCAACAGATTGAAGGTAGTACATTTAAATATTTAATGTCATAATTCACTTCCTCTTTCAGCTGTGTGATACAAGAGGGGAGACTTGTGGCAGATATGAGAGGAGTGTGAAGGGGGTCACTTAATGGCCATCCTTAATGTTCATTTTCGAATGTTCGTAGATAATCTGTGTTGTGTGCTTAAGAGCCATTTCAGCTGTCACCCCACATAAGAGGAGTACTGTAATATCAACACGAGTGCACAGTGTACATAAACCTACAATGGCTATGTAGGGCATGAATCAATTAACTAAACCCAACTGGGGTGGGTTGACATTATAGTATGCTGTGGTAAGTTATTACCACTCTGGAGGTATGGGGGCATTTAGGGTTGTATTGAAATGAGGACAGGAGGACTCCTAGAACATTGATAGGTTGTGGTTAATCAGCGTATGTAGACAAGCACAAATACAGTTCATGATGCAATTTTAGCTATGATTTCTACACACTGCCTGTGGTCTTTTAAATAAATATTCCCCTTTCATGTCCACCTTTAGCAGTGCAAATCTGCAGTGTCAGACAAGAGTGGATCCTAATATTAAGAGATTTACTGGCTTGATGAGGCTGGCAGTGAGAGTGTATGAAAACTCCAGCAGATTCATTATTCAGCTCACAGGCCACATTAAATAACAGTTTTCCTTCCGCGCGCTCGGCAGTAAATCCCCTCTCATCCATCGATTCCCACATCCTTTAGGGCCTTTTGCCGTGCGGCCGGGCTTATCAGCCAAATCCTTTAAAAGGTATTTAAAAATATTTGTCTCCATAAACTGTTTCTGATGTAATACCACAGTCCCCTGCAACATTTTTTTTTTTTAATCTCTGCAAAAAGTAAATGGGTACATTAGTGTATTTCCCCACATTCTATTCATATTCCAGCTCTGTCTTTGTGTTGTTAATTTCCTCACATTTCATTTGGAAAGCTTGTTCAGATGGGCCATGTTGTTATAATTGCATTCAAACACTGCTAGTTCCAATCACTCCATTTCCTGCGATAGCCTGGAGTACATTCATTTTTTTTTTTCAGTCGGTCTGTCCTGGGAGTGTATTGGTGCTCTCACAGTTGGATTCACTTGAATTGTTTGCACATCCTCGTGCAGTGGTAAAGGCCCAGGTCTAACATGGATTGATATTCCCCCAACAAGGTGGTTCTCCCGCCTCTACTGAGGCTGCAGTGCTGCGCTGTGCTGGGTTAGGTTGAAGGATACTTGGGACCTGAGGCTACACATGGTACTCAGAATAAAGGGAAAAGCTCAAGCCGTGTGCCCCGCTGAATAAACCCTGTTGTTGTCAAATGGCCAGAGCAAAATGCAGACTGCGTTGCGCTCCCAAAACACAGCAGTTCATGTAAGAAATTAAGATGTTTTATCCCATTCTTGGGGATTATTGTGCATAACTTGCACAAACAACAAGGTGTGATGTACAACACCTTTTATAATGAGATTGCGCACCGGCGGGGAAATTGTCACATGTATCTGTTGTTTGTATAGAGGAACTGAGTATTCTCTACAGCATATTCTATGTTCTGCGTAGGAATACAACAATGAGGATAGAAGACAAAGGCTTAATAGAGCTTGTGAGGTTTGTGACGAGTGTGCAGATTTGAAGAGGGGCTAAAATAATAATAATAATAAATGTTGCTGTGATGTGTGCTGACAATGACTAAGGTAATCCCCACTTCCTGCTCACAGGGGGAGAAAGAGGATCATTGTCCTTGTATTTTCCCCCATTAGTGTGATGGAGGCTCATTTTAATTTGAAAGGACCAGCATGATGATTAGAGAGGCCTGAACTTGCTCGCCCACACACATACTGTACACACACACACACATACACACATACAAACATACACACACATACACACATCGAGGGACTGACACACATGCAGGCACACTATTGTATTGGCAGGAGCCGAGCAGGTCAGGTCAGGTGGGTGAACACTCCACACAGCGAAAGCTATTATCTTGTTGTCACCTGTTCTGGCACTTTCCCTCCTGTGTCACTCTGTAGGAGTTTCAAATCCACTTTGTTAAGAAGAAAAGAACTTTAAATAGTGCAGCGAGTGACATTTTCAGTCCTTCATATAGACAGGTATTAGTAACACTTCACACTGCGTGTGCCCACAGCAATGAAGGAAGAACTTTGTCTCCTGTGAATGGTTAAAATGAAACATGTGAGTGGAGATTATGGCCTTTGTTTCCAAGAAAATCTAAATATCCACTGATAATCTTATTTGTATATCTTTGTTGACATTATATTTGCACATGGCATGTAGATAGATATAGTGTATATTTAGTATATTTTTTTACTTATGCTGATACTGGTTTTGCATTTGTAAAAGAGTGGTAGCATTAGTGGTGGAACTAGAGCCTCCATCTTCAAAATAAAGGACTGGCTGTCCAGCCTGCTGCCTGCATCCTCATCTTAGGTGAACAGGTGATAAATGTCTACTGCATATATATATATATATATATATGAGAGAGAGAGAGAGAGAAAGAGAGTGAGAGAGAGAGGTCCCTGTGTGTGACGTGAGTCTGTGATGCATATGATGTATGAGCACTTGCTGTTTTAATGTCCATGAGAAGGGCCACTGATGTGACGACAGTGGAAATTAATCTCTCTTAGAGCAGCCAGGCCGGCACCGCGTTTGCATTTCTCTCAACTCAGGGCCAAGCACTGCTCCACTTGATTAGGAATAATGATTTTGTTTTGATATGAATTATTTTTAATTTTATTTAAGGGCATATTCCACCATACACACACACACACACACACACACACACACACACACACACACACACACACACACACACAACACACACACACATAATCCAGACCACTCTAAGGAAATTTAATGATGTGAAACACGGATTTTCATCACATCTAATGTGCACTGAGCAAAAATGAGTTATGTGCTGGGAACATAATAAGCCAAATAAACAAAAATAAATGAAAACCACAGAATAAGAATATACTCACAGTAAACACTCACTATGACCATTTGTGCGGAAAGGCTGGTGTGTTGTATTGATTTTGATGAGGGTCACGGAGGTGATGGTGGCCACGCATTAGGCTGTTCATCAGCCTCATTTCTCTCCTCTGAAGACAGACGTGAGGCTGACA
Organism: Alosa alosa; assembly: GCF_017589495.1. NCBI lineage: Eukaryota > Metazoa > Chordata > Actinopteri > Clupeiformes > Clupeidae > Alosa > Alosa alosa. The sequence goes on from NC_063204.1 coordinate 16,609,694, forward strand.
GAATGGCCTCTGGGGCCCTGGACCCAGGTGCCGCCTCCTCGCAGACACGAGCGCTCAAGCTGCCTGCCGACGGATGCAGGAGACAGGCTCCAATTAGATCACATCCCTGTGTCACGCTGCAGAGGTGAATGAGAAGATCAAATCATAAGTGAATCCAAATGTGAAGTATACGTGAATCAAAGAATGTTTAACTACTTTTCCACTATTTTAGCATTTAAAAACAAATAGTTTTTAACTAAATGTTTTACTAAATACAATGAACATCATTTCATTCGGCAAGAAATGAAATAGGCCTTGAGAAGTTGAAATAGATATTGCTGTTGGAAATAAAAAATAGATATGGGTTTTTTGAAGAAAAAAAGAACAAATCTAGTAAAAAAGTGCCGCTTCCTCAGGCGTTCCTCTTTGGAGTTGGAGGGTAAAGCTCCTTCAGTGACCTCTCAGTGTGATTTATTAGACAGCACTTAAGAAGGGAGTTGGGGGATGTCTGGGGTAATAAACGCTCCAGTCCTCCCGCTCACACTCCACAGAGAGAGCAAAGTCCTGTCCCTCGCTCTCATTAGAGCCTCATAATGAAGTTGCTGGTCCAACATGAAGGTCCAGACCCCCGTCTGCCTGGTCTCTGTGTCTTGTAAGCCAGTATTGTAATTTGAATGGTGGTACCAGACAGTCTTCTCCCATACCACGCCTCAGTGGCTAACCACAAAAAGAAAGGGATAAAAAGTAGGAGAAATGCCTGTTAGTGTTCTCTGCTGCTGCTAGAGCAGGAAGGTCTTGCTCCTCGATCACAATGCAGATTTGTGGTGCGTCGGTGACCGATCCATTTTTCAATGTGGCCTCTAGCCGGAGATAAATGAACAGATGTCTATTGATTTCCTTTCCTGCTTTAGTCACACGCCTTGTTTACACCTGACAAAAAGGACTTTAGTGCGCCGAACAATTATTGGAAGTAACGTGTGTTATAATTAGCCTCAACCACTTTTTTCCCATCTGATCCAATCAGCAGTTGGCAGGAGTGTTGCTAAGCCACTAATTTCCTGTGTTGTTGTTGTTTATGGCTTTTTTATTTGCTAGCTTCCATTCGGGTAGTTCAGCTGAAATGTAGCCCTGCATCAGCGTTAGATCAATGCAGCCTATGCACTTGCCAAGGGCCCTCACCCCGTCACTTAAGTGTATATAGAGAGCACTTTTAACACAAGACTGTATCGACTCTCCCTCAGGCTGCCACACACCAGCCAACTGTTGTCCATTTCACCGTAATTTGCGTCTCATTACTAGCATGGGCTGTGATTAATATACATATGACACCTACTGCTTGGTGGGTTACACTTCAGCTACGGGAAGAAAATCGGCATGTCAGTTCTTTATTTTCCGTTGGAACAAATGTTCATCATGCCTGAAACACAAAGGCTTGTACTCTTTTATTTCAAAATGGATTCGATCAACAAAATGCTTGTTGTTGTAGTTTCGGAGAACTTGATTTTTTCCCCTTTCATCTTGAATCATAAAAAAAAAAATGCCCCCAATGGCTTGTCATCTTTTTTGTGTCTCCGATTCTATTTGACAAGATCACAAAAGCCCCAAGCGCCTTCACAAGATTTCTCTCACCAGCTGCTTATTAAGCTATAAATATCCATATAAAACCAGTCTAGCTTGGCACCATCACGCACTAATGAATGGAGTCAAGTGGCGCGGAGCAGATATGCCCTCACATGCATGCTGTCACAAGTCGTTTAATTGAACTTCCCCAAATGGTCCCATTGTTTTAGAGCTGTCTCCCCATCTCCAATAGACGCACACACACAAACATACACACTTGTATTAATGTGCATACACATCTTCACACACACACACACACACACACACACACACACACACACACACACACACACACACACACACACTGAAGGTCTGAAGACATCTGATCTGGTTGTTGGAGAAGAAAGAGGACGACGGACATGAGTGAGATGCAGGTGGGGTGTGTGTGTGTGTGGGGGGGCAGTGCTGTGCCAGCCTGCTGGGAGAGCTCAGAGGAAAATGGAGCAGTGTGGTGGTGTGGGATCACCTGTGGGGGAGGGGCACTGGCAGGGTGATGGATGGGAGGTGGGCAGGGGTGCCAGGGAGCGGGGTGGCGCCCCCGAGAGCTAAGAGGGCTGTGAGTTAACGTTCACATTATCAGGTGGAGGAGGCCTGGGTCAGTGCCACCCCACTGAGAGAAGAGAAATGAGGTGCGCGTTCAGTGTGAACAGGGGGAAAGAGAAGGGCAGAAAAAAGAGAGAAGGAGAGAATGAGAGCGATGGAGAGCATGAAACTGCAGATATGGGGGAGGGGGGGGAAAGCAGGGTTAAATGATAGGATGACAAGCTGTCCCAGTTTGTACTGCTGGATGATGGATGGAGACAGAGACGAAGAAACGAAAGAGGGGAAAAAAGCGAAAGTAGGAGAGGTTAGAAAAGCAGGTTACTGATGCCATGAAATCGCATCCTTCTGATTGAGTCTGTGCACATGAGGAGAACACACTGGGCCTTCTCCTGCAGCTGTTTCTTTGTTTTGTTTCTTTGTTTTCATTTTTTTTGTCTGTTTTCCTGACCTGCTCTGGAAGACAAGACGTACCGACCTGAGGTGGAGAATAAACAGAGGCAAAGAACAGAGAGAGGGAGGAAGGGAGGGAGGGAGGGAGAGAGAGAGGGAGGGAGTAAGAAAAGAGTGAGGGAGACGTGGAGGAGTGCATCTCAAGCTCCATTGAGCACAATTACAAAGAGATGACAGGAGCAGTGGGACACGGAGCAGGGCTGCAGATAACGCCTCTCTGACAGCAGCAGCCCGGCCCAGTGCAAATCAGAATGTCGGAGGGTCCCGCGTTCTCTCCTCCTCTCTTTCTCTCTCTCTTTCTCACATGTGTGCACTCTGTTGCCTTCTCCCTTTCTCTCTTTTTTTTGTCTCGCAGCCTCCGTGTATTTGTGGTATGAACAGCCATGGTGCCGCAGTCTTATGGCAGTCTACTGCCCGAGCAGGAGAAAAGAGGATGATGGGATTAAGTTTGGCTCATCGGAGGCAAATTGGCAGTTTCAGAAGAGGCGGCAAAGAGAAGTGGGAGGAGGAGGAGGAGGAGGAGGAGGTGGGCTGTCGGCAAAGGAGCGGGTGTCAGTGATTATTATGGGGTAGGAGCGTGGAGTATGGAAGGCTCGCTGTGAGAGCAGAGCTGTGGCGTGCGGCTCGGCCCAGCTTGACTATGACAACCGCAATCTCTGCCCGCTGCAGGCCAGCAGGCAGCTAAGCCCTGCTCTCTTTCTCTGTCTCTCTCTTTCTCTCTCTCTCTTTCTCTCTTCTCTCTCTCTCTCCCTCTCTCCCGCGCTCTCTCGCGCGCAGTCCGCATCTCCGCTGCATCTCTCCATCGGTGGTGACTCCCCTCTCAGCATGCCGCGTGCTCGTGCATCTCTGTCAGTTTGACTGAGTCTGATCATCTGGCTAGACCTGTTAATGGGCAGAGCCATCCGCCCACTGAAACAGCATGGGCATGCAGGGTGTGTGTGTGTGTGTGTGTGCGTGTGTGTGTGTGTGTGTGTCTGTGTGTGTTTGTGTGTGTGTGTGTGTGTGTGTGTGTGTGTGTGTGTGTGTGTGTGTGTGACTGTGTGGGATTGTTTCCACTACCATCCTCTACCACACACACATACCCACGCTAACAGACACATGCACACTAGCTTGCACTTACACTTCCCCACTTCATCACAGAATGGATAGGAACCCTCTGTGCATCTGCTTTATCATTAATTCAGCACCATCGTTTTGGAAGCATTTCAGAATGTCGTAAGCTCAGGAGCCAGGGAATTCCCCTGTTGTGGGGAGATGAATCAAACCGGAGAGAGAGGGAGTGTGTGTTTGCGTGTGTGTGTGGGTGTGTGAGAGAGAGAGTGTTAAGAGACAGACCCAGGGAGAGGAATCGGAGAAACGACGTGAACAAGCAGATGTTCTCAGGGATGCTGCCCTTATCTTTCACGCGCAACATCATTCTGTTAGGCTGAATGACAAGACCATCCATTTCTTTAAAAAAAAAAAACTGAAGATTCACACAGCAGTAAGAAGACACAGAGGAGAGAGAACGAAGTGTGTGTGTGTGTGTGTGTGTGTGTGTGTGTGTGTGTGTGTTTGTGTCACAGGGGGAGGGCTGGAGGCTGGGGATGTTTTTGGCAGGGGTGGTGATGATGGCTGAAAGTGGGGCAGTCTGGGGGAACAGGCGAGCACCCTGGGACCCTCCAGCTGGCGTCGCCGCATCTCATTGTCACAGGGAGAAGAGGTGTGAGAAAGGGAGGGGTGGCACTGGAAACAGGAAAACATTAGAGAGGGGAACGAAAGCAGCGAGACCCTGTTGCAACTCGCCTGACATCACCTACTGGTGTTGGGAGTAGGAAGGGGGTGAAAGAAAGAGTGAAGAGAGGGAGAGGAACGCAAAATAAATGGAAAGGCTGTGTGAGAGGTGAACAGAGTGGACACAGTGCACAGAAGCATCACCGTGACATTAAGTGAACCCCTCAGCGGTGGCCAGTCAATCAAATCATGGGAATTGTGGTCAGCCAATAAAACATGTGGTTCAAAAGGGTAGATTTCCATCAGTTTAACCCACCAAAACTCGATGTGAGATGGAGGCCATAATAGATGTTGAGAAGCCTGGATGGGTTATGGTTGATGGGCCTTACTAAAAAAAAAAAAAAAAAATATATATATATATATATATATAATTAGGTGTCTGGCGAAACTTTGCACTCTATCAGTTATGTAGTTAGTAGACTTTTGCTGTGACTTTGCTGTTAGTCAGTGTTTTTTTCAAGTTCTTGTGTCACTGAATATTTAAATCCCATATGTTGTGTGAATGCTGGATTCAAACAAAGTTCTCCAAATGTTTCTGGCAGTGTATGTGTGGTTGTACTAACTGCAATTAGAGAGAGATATAGAAAGAGTTCTAGAACAATGGCTTGCCGGGATATAATGATATTCCAATTTGTCTGTACAGGCCCATCTACATTGCCAGTTAAATATTGCTGTAGCTATAACGCTTTTATTATAATGACAACAACATTAAGAACAATAGCACTGGGATCACTTTCAGAGTGATTTTGACAACAATAGAAACGGTGACAGTTAATCAGAATCCATTTGACATGAGTTTATCTCAGGTGACAGACTACAAAATGGTAGTGATTTGCAAGCTTTTAAAGGTGGCATTAAAGGCAATCAGTTTCAGTAAGCGCCAATATGACAGTGGCCCAAATGGTCTGCATAGATGAACTTAGTACATCGCATTATAGATAATAATTATAGATATAGTAATGATGTATCATTTTGAATAAATATACCAACTGCTGATCAAATATTCTATTTCCGTCCCCTATTTGTTTTGAAGGCATTAAGACCACCATCAATAATACAAAGAGAAATGACATCTCTACATGAAACTGCACAATGGATGACATCATGATTCCTGTGTATCTTCCCATGCTGTCAAGCTCAACGATTTGTCATCCGTCAAGACATATGTCATCCTGATAGGAGCTAACCCAAAATGAATGGCCCTTATTAGCCACAGCTATGAAGCTCGTCTCAACTATTTAGCACAAATTGTTTGCTTGCATGTATGCTCCCAGGCCTGTCATGTGTGAAGTGATAGCTAAGGTTTGGTGGCTGTTCTGAGGCCGAGCGGGTGACATGGCGTTGGGGAAGTGTTCCTTGGGCGAGTCTCGTGCCCGGCACACCGGCGGAGGTCCTGGGCGTCTCTTTGGCTGACTGATGGGGCGTCTGAATCAGCCTGACCGTGTGTAGCAATATATGGGACAGAGGAGGTGTTGACAGATAAGCTGGACTCGACGAGTGGCAGAGAGCAAGGGGAGAGAGATTGAGACGGGCAGAGAGGGATGCTCCAGATCCTCATCGATGCCGTATATATATCACTCTAAATTATTGTCCTCTAAGTAGTGGATCACAAACCCTCAAGCCAGTGCTCAAGAACCCTCACCAATCTCCCCTGCTCTCCTTCCCTCTCTTAGTCTGTCCTATCCTTCTGCTCCACAGACAGCTCCATGCCTCCGCAACCGAATTCCAAAGCTATAAAGATCTTTTTATAGGTTTCTGTTGTACTGGAGCTGTGATTTGCAAGTTGCAGTTTATTCGCACCGCTTGCTTGAAGCCCCAAATAGGTCCTGATGGAGCCGTTAGCTGCTGCTCATTGGCTAATAGTTTAATTAGGTCCATCTGGAGGAGGGAGTGGCGGGGAGGGCGCAGTGCTCTGAAGTCGCGCGCTGGGTAATTTGTCATCCTGTACGTAGTGACTGGCATGCAGACGGAAAGGGGAACACGGGGAAGTGCTTTGGCATTGTCCCAGCATCAATGGACCACACACACACACACACACACACACACACACACACACACACACACACACACACACACAGTCCCTCACACTCACTCACTCAGATATACAAACACACACTCACACACACACACACACACACACACACACACACACACAGTCCCTCACACTCACTCACTCAGATATACAAACACACTAATACACACACACACACACACACACACACACACACACACACAGATACACACACACACACACACACACACACACACACACACACACACACACACACACACACACACACACACACACAGTCCCTCACACTCACTCACTCAGATATACAAACACACTCATACACACACACACACACACACACACACACACAATCACATAGTGAAATTTGCTGACGACACAACTCTGGTGGGTCTCATCACCAAGGGCGACGAGACTCAATACAGGTTGGAGGTCGACCATCTGACCACGTGGTGCAGGGACAACAACCTCCTGCTGAACGCCAGCAAGACCAAAGAGATTGTTGTTGACTTCGGAGAGGTCACACCCAACACCTGCCACTGACCATTGGCCGGTGCTGTGGTGGAGAGAGCGAGCAGCACCAAATTCCTGGGGTGCACATCAGTGAAGACCTCTCCTGGACCACCAACACTGCATCACTGGCTAAGAGGCTCAGCCCGCCTGTACTTCCTCGCGGAAACTCAGGCGAGCAAGTGCTCCACCAGCCATCATGACCACATTCTACCGAGGCACCATTGAGAGCATCCTCTCCAGCTGTATCGCTGTGTGGGGCGGAAGCTGCACTGAATACAACAGGAAAGCCCTGCAGCATAGTGAACACAGCTGGAAGGATCATTGGTGCTTCACTCCCCTCCCTGAAGGACATTTACACCACCCACCTCACCCGCCAAGGCGACCAAAATTGTGAGTGATGCAAGTCACCCCGCTCACAATCTGTTTGATCTACTGCCCTCTGGGAAGAGGTACAGAAGCCTGCGCCTCCGCACTACCAGACTCACCAACAGCTTCATACACCAAGCTGTAAGGATGCTGAACTCTCTCCCTCCTCTCCCCCTCCACCCTCAGCTACATAACATCCTGGACATTGGACCCACAATGGCCGCCTGCACTACTCCACTTGCACACTTGTACACTTTACAACTTGGTGTTGTTGTCCTGAAAACACAACACCTCTGCTGCTCTTACATAACTTGCACCACTATGCCACTTTCTTTATTACTCAGGTCAAACAGAACTACCCAAGCCTCTTATTGGCCTGACTTTGCACTAGTTTTTTATTGACTGTCTATGCACAATTTCAACAAAATTTTGCTGCTCTTATTTTTTCATTATTATATGTGCCCTCTTATTTTATTATTTACTTACTTTTTGTTTACTTGAATGTTATGTTTGTCTGTGGACTTAAAATTGGTAAAATATGTCTTGTCTTCACCGTGGGATAGTGAGAAACGTAATTTCGATCTCTTTGTATGTCTGGAACATGTGAAGAAATTGACAATAAAGCTGACTTTTGACTTTTGACTTTTTTGACTTTTTTTGACACACACACACACAAACACGCATACACACACACTTTCTCATACATTCTTAAGATCTACGTATGTACTTAAATTGTGCCTCTTGCTAGTATCATATGTGACAGGCCACTCTCTCAGGTGATCTAGTTTCATGGGTAGACAACAGGAATCCCAGGTCTGTGCAGCATGGATTGATTTGTCTTTTGAGGGATCATGTATTATTTCAGAGCATAGACATCAAATCTCTTATTCCCACCTCTTTTTGACATTGAAGGTTCTAATAAGAAATTAGGTCGGCCATGTGTGTGTGTGTGTGTGTGTGTGTGAGAGAGAGAGAGAGAGAGTGTGTGTGAGAGAGAGAGAGAGAGAGAGAGAGAGTGTGTGTGTGTGTGTGTGTGTGTGTGTGGTGGTTGGTAGGTCTTACAGGAAGCAGGCAGCGGCATACCCACAGGAGATAAAAACACGTTTGCGTGAGCTGCCATCCTCTCTGTTTCCCCAAGAAGACGGGTCTCCTGCTTCACAGTGGCTCGTGGAACGAAAGCTCCTTCTGAAATATGAAATGAAACAAACCCCATGCTCTCAGCTCTGCTGCTTTGTAAATATGCCCGACTGCATATGTGGCCTTTTACGTGTCAAATAAATCAAAGTGCTACATGCTCTCATTGTCATTAACGCTGCACACTTGTGCTAGATTCAGACTGACCTATTTTATGAACTCCAATGTAGCATATTGAGCATAGAGCATATGTTACTGCTGAGAACAGCTTCCAGATGTGCCTCCAAACGTGTCGAAACAATGCAAATGTGGGTTGCAAACTAACCTTGGATTGCCTTGAAAAGTTGCCTTCGTATTCACTCAAGAACCTCATTGTGCCTAAGTACAATTAATAGAATAGCCTAGAATTGTTGTTTTTGTGCAAAACAAGATGCCAGTGTAAACGTTTAGCACTACTATACTGTAGTAGTGTAATTGTATTCAATACTTGTAATGAATACAATGCAGTACAACTGTTTTTATATCTGTAAATGTGTGAAGTGTACTTTTCACAACATAATATAAGTCTTTAACGGATGCACAGGGAACATAGTATTCATATTCTTTATTCTTTCATAAATTGTTTTGACAACTATATCAATACCACACAGCAAGCATTCTGTGTTTCAAATCTCTCGCTCTGTCATGCAGGAGTTTTTATTGTTATGGCCTCTGTTTTTGCATGCTGACTATGGTGCAGCCTTTCAGCCCAGCGAAGCACTTTCTGTCAATGCTGTTTTTGTACATTAGAGTGAAGGTAGCCCCAGAGAAGTGGCTGGTGTGTTTTTTTCACCTGATTCAGGAAGGTAATGCAGTCATTACAGCAAATCAGCAACTTGCGGGACGTGTCTAGGCCTCAGTCTTCCGCCCGTTTGTGGCCGACGATCAAAGCCAAAGATCACACCTCTTCACAAACACCTCTTTGAACCAGTGCAGTGCTGTTTTTCTTCTTTTCTGTTTGTCAGAAAACAGTGGTTTACATGCTTCTGTGCATGTGATGCTTTGTGTTATTTGGGAATTGCACAGGAAGAGAAAAGAAAAGAGGAAAAGGGTGAGCATTATATTGGCAATGCCTGGGGAAGAAAATCTACAGCACGTGTTCAAATGAACCAATTAAGTAACTAAAGACACGGGGGATGCAGTGAATTTCAACAAACATATCTAACTACACACTTAGTGGGTAACCACCAATTTGCTACCAATACAAACAAACAATAACACTACACTAACCATGATGCAACTGAGCTGGCATCTCCCAGGGAGGCTAATCCTGTTAATGTCCGAGCGAGCGGCTCGGGATGGTGATAAGAGCGGAGGTAGGGAGGGGAATGATGCCAGTCGTGGGGGAAATGATATCAGCTTCAATTATAGCAGGCAGCGGAGCGCTGCCTCGGCCCAAGATGAGCTGAGACAGGGCCTCTCCAGGGCCCCACCACTGATAGCTGATAATCCCCCAGTGCAGGCCAGCCGGCGGAGCCAGAGTGACCAGTCAGCTGTGGCAGTCTCAGCGCATGTGTGTATGATGCATGTATATGTTTGGGGGAGGGGTCAGACACCTATTGTGAGTTCTTGGGACATGTTTTTTTTGTACTACCATTCAATAAATTTGTAATACAAATCACCAACTTTTGTTGCCCTGTTGACATTTAACTTTTAAGATTTAGTGGCATAACGATATGATCAATAACAGTTGGCAACACCAGACTATGTGCAGTTAGATAGACCTTAGTAACATTACAATAAATACTGAAATGCGAAATAGTACAAAACATTTTTGAGTGCGCTTTGGAAATATTAAGGAATGATTCCATGCATTGAAATTGGGAAGTGCATAAACTCGGCACTGTCAGAGTTAGCAGACCCAGCCACTGGTGTCACAGTTCAGACTTAGTAGCTGTGCTGGCAAAAGGGCTCCATCGTCTTAGAGTGCAATGATAAGTCGGACCTCTAGCTGCAGACTGGGAGTAAATGGAAATGAGATGTGATCTTTATTCTGATGTCCATTGGAACAAAGAGGCTGAAGTTATTGCAGAGCCATGCGGTAAAAATGGAACGCAATGTTTCCATTAGCAATAACAAAGGGTTCTGTCAGTGGGCCGACCTTTTCTTATTTCTCTGGTGGATGTCTTTGAATTTCTCCTTGCGTCGCTCTTTCCAGCAGAAACAAAAGAAGGACATTTGCTCTGGGAAGGTAATCTAAATGTAAAGACCAAATGCCGGCCGGCACATGTTTTCCCCTCCATAATACGTGGTGATGTTAATGAGCATGCTACTGCTTGGTTCTGAGCCTTAATGGTGTGAGTGCATTGACACACTAGCAGGTTGTGGTGTCAGGAGCTCAACATACCAATGGCATCCATTGTATTTTTCACTGTTTTGTTTTTCTTTTCTCACCATCATGGAGTTGAGTAGAGGAGGGTTTCACTCTTTCTGTTTATCTTTCTCTCTACTTCATTTACATCCTGTGAACAGTTTCAATTAGCACAAAATCTATCAACATGAATTCTGCAAAGCAGACCACGTTTATGGACTGATATTGTTGTACATATAGGCTGAGTATGCTACGCAGTGTTTCTGGTTTAGCCCTTTGTGTGTTTGTGTGTGTGTGTTTTTATGTGTTTATGTGTGTGTGTGTGTGTGTGTGTGTGTGTGTGTGTGTGTGTGTGTGTGTGTGTGTGTGTGTGTGTGTGTGTGTGTGTGTGTACCATATGAACACAGATGTGCTCTGATTAAGGGGATACAGAGGATGACAGAAGTGCATTATCGTGATGTATGTGCTGTTAGCCAGCTAGCAGCTAATTCCAAATTTAGCAACAAATTCATACACAGTACACAGTTCAGGTCAAGATTTAGTGCTTATGTCAGGAATTTGATGGCTTTTAAAAATTTTTCTCTCTGTTGAGAGAGTGGGGTGGGTGACTAATCTTTTTTTTATCTTGTAATGAGCAATGTTTTCAGGTCATGTGCATGCATGCATGCATGTTTATGTTGATTACCACACTACAGTCAGGTGTAAGGATGAACAACCAGATACAATAAATGATGATATGTCATATGAGAGAGAGAGAGAGAGAGAGAGAGAGAGAGAGAGAAGGCAGTGACAGTAAAGAGAAAAGAGAAAAACTGCATCTGATCACAGTGCAAGACACTGCAGGCTAAGTGCAAGACAACAGGTTTCCTTTCCCCTCTGAACAGGTGTCGTCCATCTGCCCTGTGAGTGTTTTTTTCACTCCCAGCCTGTTATTTGTCCCACTTAGTGCCTTTTAGTGAGTCAGACTCAAGGAGCTTTCCCCCAGAGACGATGGCACTGCGTCAGGTGCACGAGCCTGCTCCTCTGTCCTCCTCTCCTCTCTTCTACTTTTCCAGGTCAGTGCAGCTAGCGCGTGTGTAATCAGAGCCGAGGCCAGGGCTCGCCCGCCTGCCTGCCCAGCCGCCCATCAAAGCACAAGGAACCAGACAAACGGCGACCACTGACATTGACTCGCTCCACTCTGGCTCCCGGGGAGGGAGGGAGGGAGAGAGAGGGAGGGAGGGGAGAGGTGAGGGGTGTAGCAGGACCTTCTGATGAGACAGTGCTCATGTGTGTTTGAATTAAAATCAGATTGAATGTCGCAGCATCATCACCTTAACAGCCGAACAAAGGTGTTTCGGTTCAAGGATTGCGATAAAGGCACACCTGTCTGGCAAGCTTTAGTACGGCTTGATGAGCTGTCGGCACAGAATTTGTTATTTATTTATTTTATTTGTGTGTGTGTGTGTGTGTGTGTGTGTGTGTGTGTGTGTGTGTGTGTGTGTTTGTGTGTGTGTGTTTGTGTGTGTGTGTGTGTTTGTGTGTGTATGTGTGTGAGTGTGTGTGTGTGTGTGCTTGTGTGTGTATGTGTGTGGCTTTCAGTGGCTTTGTTGCTTAGTGTCTCGTGCTCCCTGACTATCTCTCACACATGCTGTCTCTCTCTCTCTCTCACTTTCTCTATCTCTTCCTCTCTCTCTCTGCCTGTGTGTGTGTGTGTGTGGCAATGTGCATTCCCATCCAGTGAGGGGCTATATGAGGACTGAGTCACTCTCCCCTAGTGCTTGGCCTTTCTCATCCAGATAGCTTCCTGAGCAGCTGCACCTGCGGTTGACAGAAGTCGGTGGGATTTGGTGCCCGTGCTGCATGGATGAGCAAGTTATCACTCCTGGAGCTGGGTTAGTATAGACGACGACAGAACCTGAGACAAAGCTGGGTAACCTCATGCTCACGTCTGAGCCAAATGTCATTTCTCCCCCTCAATGACTCAGAACCAATTCAGTTGTTTAGTTTAGCCTCACTCAAGTGGTTGTTAAGGTTATTCGTCAGGCTGTAAACTTGTGTTGTGGAGTTGTCGCTTTATTGTGGCACCGTATGTGGAATCCAAAATCCAAACTAATCCAACTCGGTGTGAGTGGAGAGATTTGGCGTGGAGGGTTCTGGCTAACCGGGGCTGCAGCGGTGTCTCTGGTGGTGCGTGGCGGCGGATTAGACCTGCGCTCGCTGCCTGGTTGGGGGCCCGTGAGTCACGGAGGACATGATGTGGTAGGCTGGAGCTGCGCGATCTTAATTAAGCCACAACCTGCTGACTCTCGAGTGTTGTTGGCAAAAAAAATATGACTTCACATCCCTGATTTCCCGTCTCTGCTCTTTCAGCACTGATTACCTTGTGTATTATTACCTTGAATAAAATGAGGCCTGTCTGCCATCTCACAGCTGGAGCCTGTACTTCAACCCAGCACCACCGCAACAGCATGAGTGGGTAAAGCTCTTTAACAAATCCTTTTAGATTGGCATATGCAGTAAAAACAAAGTTGAGGAAGTGTCTTATGTACTGATTTAACAGCACAGTGTTCTTGATTCTGTGTCTGAAGCAGCACTGTACATGTACAAGTGTTAGGGTACTTATTAGAGGTTGGTAATTAAGCAATAAGTCCCGAGAGGCCGTTCTATATCGGGGAAATATACAACCACATCGAACGTGGTTCAACCAATCACAATCAAGGACTGGAACTATCCATTTTATAATACTCTTATGACCTCACCTTTACACTGGTATAATTCTAAACAAGGAATGTACTAAGGCAGCTCTAATGAAAATTATTTCTGTAAGAATTTGTATACCATACTTACTGTATTTACATACCGGTAGTATACATAACATATTTGTGGCTCTTTTTTAATCTGAAACTTTGTAAGAAGTTCCTAGTTTTAGCTTTCCTTCTCATCTGCATTTATCTGCATTTCTGACTGTCCCTCCCTATCCAGTGTCATTTCTGCAGTCTGCTGCTTTCTAAATGACTTCCTGCATAATATTTCTATCCTCCCCTATCTCACTGGGACAGTGGCTGGTTGTCAGTGTTATCCTAGCAGGGCTTGCTGAGCTGTTGGCCTTCGACTAAGATAGCAAGCACCTCAACCTACTCACCCTAGGAATAGGCCTGGTGGGTGAACCCTGTGTCACTGGGACTTCTCTGTAATAGCTACTGCAGCGATATAATGACGGGAATGCTGAGACATGTAATGTGTCATCAGAAAGACAGACTTTTCATCCACCATTTTTTATACCTAACTTTTCATCCATTGTTTGGTATTTATAATGATCTTTTAAAGTAGCACAGTGCGGATATTCCCATTTCTGCTTATTTTCAACATGCTGGGTACCCACTTAGTGCTAAGGGAGTACCCAATTCATTGAAGATTGACCAAAAGGTTCATGTTCCTGGTCAGAACAAAAAAGGTTACATAGTGCAATGCCAGGCATTTTGGGTGCACATTGGTATTGACAGAGATGCACTTCTGCATATCAAAATGAATTAAAAGGCAGAAGAACTGCATCATGTTCTTTTAACTTTTAAGTGCTGTGACCAATAGTTCTATCAGCACTGACATTTCAGATTCTAAATTATGAAGGTGTAAAATCACACCTACAGCTGTATGACAGAAACAACTCACATCTACTGAAGAGTGTGTCATGATAATGATGCTGTATAATATGTCTAACAAAACAAATGACTATTTAATTATATCAGATAATTACATAAAGACATGAATTGTTTAACTTCAATTGGACCCTTATAATAAAAGATTATTTTCCAACTTGGAGAGTTTGACTTCTCCCTGTCATCTGCATTAAAGGTGTTTTTGACCAGCAGTGGAGGCAGCTGATGTTTAAATGTCCTTGTCAGGACACAGGGAGAGATGAAGCCGTACCTCCCTATTGTCATACTCTATTAACTCTCCAACGTATGCCTCCCCCCCTGCCATCCCTTCTCCACTCTCCCCCCAACCTGAGCCCCTGCTGGCTCTTCCTGTTTTGAGTTTTTTGTTTTACCCTGAGGGTCCAGGCAACCTTCACCAGCCGCCTCGCAGCCCCACTCACTGTCAAGTGTCAAATCTCCTCACCTTGGGCATTTAAACAAACACACGTACACACACACACACACACACACACACACGTACACACACACATACGCACACACACAAATAAATAAATACACACTACCACAGTGGCAGATCTGAACCTTCCCGCCAGGGCGACAAGACCCTAGTTTGGAGCTAAGAGCATTGTCCATTCGGATTGTTTTCTGGACTTTGATGGAAACTTGGCAGTCTTCCATATGCTCAGTAGCCTACAGTAGCCACTAGCCTAATCTGCCCATGCTCATCTTTGATAAGTCCATGATGGCAAATTTTCATTTGATCTTCCACTGTGGCTTAGTATGATGACCTCTACTGTGATAAGATGTCTTTCCTGTAAGGAGTTTTGGGCAATTCACCTGACTTGAGTGCTATGGGTGTAGGAGGCAAATATTCAATCACAGCTCATGTGTTGTAATACAGAAGCATTGTATAGCCAACTTCCTCTTACATACTCTCCTCAACTAGTTTCAGGTTTATTTAAATGATCAGTAAACCCAAATTGTCAGTAAACTTAAGATTAGTCTCACACAAGAAAGATTCAAACAGCACACAGATGGTGTGTGAATATCAGGTCCCAGTTAGATGCACTGCATTAACACTGGGATCACAGGCATGGTGTGCTTAGGTTAAAGTAATTGGTATTTGCAGAGACCTGTTCACTGAACACAAACAGACTCTTTCGACAACTTTGGCTGGTGTATTTCATGCCAGAATGAGGCTCTGTGCAGCTTTTTGTCTCGTTAATATGTTTTTAATCACCAGTGCTTGATACCATTGGGATTAAGCTATGCTTTGCTTTATATATCGGTGTTATCTTCTTGTGGCAGGGGTTTAAGGTTGTGTTGCGTGTGATTTAGTGTGTGCTGCTGTTATCTCGCTGCTGACTGCTAGGTGCAGCGACCAGGGAGAAAAGAGCTGACGGGGGGGGGGGGGTGCCACCTCACGTCTGTGTCACAGCCTCCGGAACCTTCCACTGACCTCTGACACCTTGTCACCTCCACTGATGTTGTGCAAGATTTGCTAAGGTTAGCTGTGCGTGTGTGTTTGCATGTGTGCTAGGGCGCATATGTGGCCGTGTTTGTTTGTGTGTTTTTGCGATTGCATGGCATTTAGATGGCTTCACACAACACAAATGTTACCACATCAACTACAGACTTAAGTGGTCAACTTTATTATTTTTTTCTCCTACAATAAAAATTGTTATCGCATAATCTCCCTTCATCTGACTTTTCAGTTATCTTCAAAGCAGTCAAATCATTTCAGAGTTTTGAAAGAACCTTCCAGAAGTCTGCAGCTTTGCTTCCTTATTTTTTAACTTTGTCACTTTCAAATCTCTCCTAACGGCTTGCCACATCTCTTATCTGATATCTCGCAGACATTGCGCTGTGATTGCAAGTACACCTGTAGGCCTTAGCGTTCGATTGACAGCAAGTTTCATACCAACTATAGCTCTGCCTCTTCGTGTTTCTCAGCTTTTGCATAACCACAGATTGTTTTTAGCTTCATTGCAATTGTCTTCTCCCCTTATGCTTTATTCAGTGTTCCAGTCTTACAAGATATCTGTGATTCTATGTGTGCGCGCACCCACCCACACACACACACACACACACACACACACACACACACACACACACACACACACACACACACACACACACACACAAAGAGAGAGTCACTTGTATGTCTGTCATAAGCAGGGAGGCTCTAGACTCCCTGCTTTATGAAGACATCAAGGATATGAATCTCAAAGAAAATATGTTTCTGAAAGAAAAGCATCCCTCAGAGCAACACTACAGTCATAATTACCCAGGCAGGGAGTACTGGGAACGGTTAGCACAGCACTAACTGTATGTCTGCTGGGCACTATTAATCAGTGGCATTCACCCTCACCCTCATCACATGGCTCTGATGAGCTCCCTCCTGATCCTACCTCACAACAGTGGAGTTCTTCCTTGCCACGTGTCACTTTGCCCTGTGCCCACTGCTACAAGGCCCCACTGCATTATGAGTGTGTTCTAAAATTTCCCTCGGGATGAATAAAGTATCTATCTACTGTATCTATCTATCTATCTATCTGTCTATCTATCTATCTTTCTATCTAAATCTGGCTGATGTGTGAGATTCTCATGTATCATTACTTTCTTAGACACCGTTTGGTGTCTTTTATTTATTTTTTAATTAGTTGTCGATTATGCCTCACCATACCACCCACGACCCTTCCCCTAGAGTGTAGCCATGTCCTACAATGTCTTTTAAAATCACCGGCACTCTTGCCCACACTGTATGTGTGTCAGCGCTGATGTACTGTTGCCTACATGCGATTTATCAACAAAATCATTGTTTTGAGAGCAAGCACATTTGTCTGCCATTTTCTGCCTCCTACTTATATATTTATTTGACTCCCTGTGTGGTTGTTTTCTCATGAGAGAGAGAGAGAGAGATAGAGAGAGAGAGAGATAGAGAGAGAGAGAGAGACAGAGAGAGGCAATCTGAGGGAGAGTACATTGTAACAGAATCATACCCTCTATTTAATGATAATAGATGGACTTGCAACTGAATTCAGACAAAATGGGAACATGGCAGCTAGGTTGAAAATCAGATCACAACATCTCACAGGTACGGTATAATGGGAAGTAAAAGAATGCCTTCTCGCTTCAGCTGTTGGGAATTTTCCTTTGTCTGGCTCAGGCCATTGCACTCATTGTTACGCCTCTCCGCAATGGAATTGGATTTTTTTTCTTCTCAGTCTTCTTTCTCTCTCCCTCTTTCTCTCTTCCTGAATCTTTTTCTCTGTGTCATTGGGTGACGTGCTATTTATAGCAGACTTAATTAGTATATCTAAAAGTGATATAGTGAGAAAATGGTATATCCTAGTGACTCCCAATTTGGATTGTGGTAAAGATAATTATTGGGGCAAAATGTGACTATTCTTTGCACAGTGAATGTTCTCAGTCAATATGCCAACTGTAATGATTTTTTCATGTCCTGATTAGGATATTTTATTTACAATATCAGAGAAAAGAAAACAGCAAAAATTAAATATTGTGTCTACAAATTTCAATGAGACATTTTTTGTTCCTTCTGCCTTTCAAACTCTTGAACGCTATTTTTTATTGCCATTTTTGTATTGTTATAAGATATAAGGCCATAAAGGGAATTTCTAATTCGGTACAGGTCATGTCCTCCGGCCTTCCACTACAAAGCTGCTTGTAGACTGTGAACACAGCACTTCCGCTCTAACTAGCGTTTGCTGACAACAACTCTCTGATGCGTACCTTTGCATGTATTAGAGCGCAGGAAAGTGCTGTGTTTAGCAGTGTGTGTACAATCCTACCACAGAAAAAAAGCATGTTGCCCTTTAATGTTAGCTCCCAAACCCTACAAACATTCAATCACGCTAACCAAGTTTACACGACTTAATATGGAGCACTGCACACCACAGAAAGGTCATGTTTTTAATGGGTTTCTTCCATCTCTGTGTTTATTTGTTTCAAGTCCAGCATGTAAAATAAATGAAAATAATGTCAGCTCCCTATGTGGGTAACCTATGCTGTTCCATTTCATTGGGGCCTTGTGCCGTTAGTCTAGACCTTTGCCAATTGCATGTAATAAAAATGACATAATCTCAGTGAACCAGAGAGAGAGAGAATGTGTGTCCTATTATTGACCCCTTGAACACTCTACACCTTTCTCTAAAATGGCTGCTTCGGTCCACGTAGTGTTGTAAATGGCAGGCATACACACTCTCTCTCTACCCGCCCCCCACCCCCACCCCTTCTCAATCTCTCTTATACACAAACACATACAAACATGCACACACACACATACACACACTCTCTCTCTCTTTCTCTACATCACACACACACACACACACACACACACACACACACACACACACACACACACATACACCCTGTGAGAATGTAGCTTTCCTCTCGCAGCAACATGTAGCGGGCTCTATAATCCGCTGTCCTGGAGCCGTGGCTGTGCAGCGTAAAACTAGCCCGCAATGAGTGAGAGGCGGCAGAGGCTAAATGGAGGGAAGCAGGCGTTCACAATGCCCCTGTAAACTGCCGGCCTTGTAAACGGCAGGATTAAAGACCATGAAATCCCCCCTGGAGCAGACATATAGACAAAGCAGGCTGGACAAGCTCTCAGTCAGCAGCACCCCGCCTGCCTCTCCTCTCGTTCTCCCTCTCTACCCCTTCATTTCCCAACTGCCCTTATGTGTCCCCTTGAGCTGAGCCGTGCTCTTACAGGGAGCTCTATGCCTGTTCAGTGTACAATATTATGCCTGTGGTCACCTGTGGTCATCATCATCCTTTGTTGTCAGCTCTGCATGCTGCTTAAGGTGCCACAACACTGATTTTACATGTTAGCTTTCTAATCAGAATCAGTGGGAATTCACATGCCTGAGATGGCAAGAGGAATTTTTGATTCTTTTCCAACCTGTGATCCAGACTCTTGCTTGGCAGACAGTCCAGCTTCCCTCAAGGCCTTAGCAACGGGCTCCAAAGCATCTGGAGGTCTCTTGACATTCACCAGCACACAATGGTTTCTGGCACTAACCGGTTTCATCGGCTGAAGTTACGAGTGAAATAAGGGCTTTGAACTGTTGCCTGCAGGGCAGCCATGTTTCTGTGTTCAGTAGTGAAACCGGGCCTAATGTCTTAAAGTGAAGTCATTAGCAAGCCGTCAGCAGTGGAGTCCATTATTAGGATGAGTTGAGAGGGAGTGTGGAGGGTCATTACCAATCCACACGTGACACTAACACATGGGAGAAGTGCTCTCCAAGAAGCCCACTCATCCATGACTTGCAAAAATGATTTCCTCATGCAGTGGTTTTACAGATGATTTATTACAATTATTTCTCCTCTTGCCTTTTACTCAGCACCTACAGCACATGCCCACAGCACCCTAGCAGAGTCTAAATTAATAATTATATAGACACACACGTGATAAATCACCCTTCCTCTTTTGGAACATATCACACTGTTGGACCTGTTCAATCATTTCTATTATTTATTTATAGTATATGTACAGTACATGTGCATTTTGTGTATGCGAGTATTTCACAGATCATTTATTATATTATTATATTATAATTAGTGGTAAAAAAAGAGCTGTGTGTAGCTATAAATTCCTCTAGCTATGATGCTTTAATGCATAATTTATTAGGGATGCAATGTGAATATTGCAAGTCAATTTATGAGTCATTTTACCAGAATAGAGTGGATCTTGGTGTGCAGTCTATATTGAATAGAAACACTTTTTACCCTACACATTGAGTAAGATCATAAAAAATACATGCAAATGCAGTGCTACAGTATGTGACACCTTGGTGCAGATGAACATTAACTTTCATGGGTCAAAAATGAGCACTTGGAGAATCTATTTTGAGAGACCTAAAGCATGCATATGAAAGGTCATAACCTACAAGCATGCCAACACCTAAGCTCTTAGTGCATTGAAATGAAGACTACACGTTATGTGTTGACGCGCACATGCACATAAGCACACACGCACACACATGCACAGACACAAGCACAGTCAAAATTAAGCCACATTTCCCTCCCTTGAATGTTCCCAAAGGAATGTCGTCAGCACGCTGCAGTATGATTAAACTTGTCTCTCTACAGCGAAAGACGCCTCTATTACAGTGCAGACACTTGGACTCCATTAGAGATGCAACTCGCAACTTTGTCATCTCCCTCCCAGACAGGCACCACAGCAAACCTCCAGTTAAGTGCCATGGTCGTGGGTTGATTTCCTAAAGGAGGTTTCAGACTCCTATGCTAATCTCAGACCTCAGGCCTCAATCTCTGACATGCACAGCTCTCCATTGCCTCCAAAAGAGACAGACGTAAACAAATAAAAGTTCAGAAGTCAAGTTTTCACTATTTGTAAACAGGCAATTTTGAAGAGGAGCCAAGCTGAAGCTTTTGATTAATGAATCTGGTGCTCGATGGTTTGCCGGACCCCTGATGTTCCTCTGAACAAAGGGGTGCTAATCCTGACAGCAGTCGCACTGCCTGCAAGCATTTAAAGTCCCCCCTTTCTCACCGAGCCACGGGATGCTGAGTTATCTGAGCCTGTTGAAGAACCACCATTAAAACAGCCAGTCTTATTAGAGCACACAGAAAACTAGGGCAGCCCCAGGCATTGGCTTTACATATACACATTGTGAGTGGGTGTGACTGTGCCACACTAGTGGTCTGCAAAATAGTTAGAGAGGATTTTAGTTTGTTGAAACTTGATGAGACCTCTATTGATTGTAGAGATAAAGAGGTAGTGGTAATAGGTGCATTAGGCATGACAACCATTGCACTTTTACTTAATACTCCATAGCTGCTATGGCAGTGGTTTATAACACTTTCATGGCTAATCCAACTTATCATACTTTAAACTATGCTATTTATTGTCTGTAAAGAAGCCTTGTGGGAATCGGCCTTAATAAATAAATAGATTTACACATGATCGCCAAATTAATAGAGACGTACTGTTTTATGAGGGTTGAGAATGTGTCGTGATAGCTACTTCATAGCAATCCTAAAGGCTTCCCCTGCTATGTGCTGCCATGGCCGCACAGCTGTGGAAATTGTGTTGGCATGCTGCTCCTCTCTGCTCCGCTCAGTTCTGTTCTTTTGTTTTCGTATTGATGAGTCAAGTTTCGGCGGAGTCTCTCGCTTCTCTGTCGTTGCTGCCTGTGATTTCACAAAGTGAGACACAAAGCGAAGCACAAAAACTCCAGCACCGTGTCAAGCTTTTCTGTTACCATGGTGTCAGTATTGGTAGTCAGCATCGTGGGAGAGTACAGTTATCTTTTCCATTATAAAACTCTCTCTCTGAAAGCTGTGAACACATGTTCATTAATTATTATTTGCATAAGAATGCTGGATAATTAAACAAAGCATGTTAGCATTATGGGATGGTTGACAGGTGAACGCAATCTGCCTCATGAGTAATTAAAGTAGACATCTGCCGCACCCTTGCCAGGCGGTCTCCCATCATCCTCTCTGTCTCCTGTCCCCTTCTCTCCTGAGAGCCGCTGTTTTTCTGATAAGCTCTGCTCTCCCTCTCCCTCCATCGTTGCCTCTGTATCTTTCCATCTCTCGTTGCTAATCCATCTAAAAAGGCAGGTGGGGGAGGTAACTTTCACTGAGTCCACACAACATTGTCTGCACACTGGTGCATATTATCTATGTTCACCATTACACACAGACAATGATGTTGAATGATAGAGCTGCGCCGTGACCTTAAATCTCCCTCTTCACCTCCTTCTCTCTTTTTCTCCCTCTTTCTCCGTTTGTTCTGTTTCTTCCTCTCCTCTTGTGCAATGGGCCTGTGCCTCCTGTTAGAGCTACTTCTCTCTCCTCAGTCACTCTCTTGTCTTGTGCTCAGCGCAGCAGTTCAGTGTCATGCCAGCATGCATCACGGAGCCCCTAACAAATCACACGCACTAGCCACAGTGGAGCCCACCTCAGCTAAAGCTGTCAGGTGGGGGCACTGGAGCGTCCCCTCCACAAGCACACACACACACACACACACACACACACACACACACACACACACACACACACACACAAACAGACTCAGGTGCTCAGAGACAGACACACGCAGGCTCAGGTGTGCGGAAACAAGTAGACACATAGGCACTCTTTCTCTCTTTCGCACACACACACACACACACATACACACAGCCACATACACACACACACACACACACACACACACACACACACCTCCACAGTCTTATCATTCTTTTATCAAATGCTTAATTTCTTGCATGGCTTTGTGTATGTGTCTGAGTTTGTGCACCCGCATGTGCTAAGGTACTTGGGTGTGTGTGTGTATGTGTGTGTGAGTGTGTGTGTGTGTGTGTGTGTCTGTGTGTATGAGTGTGTGGTTGTCTGGAGTTGGTGTGGTTGTGACACATGCTGCTGGATCAGCTCTGAGGCGTGAGTTGTCCGTGCCTCCATGTGCTCCTTAATCTTCCACAACGTAATCAAGGGCCTTTCATCATCAGTGCACAAATTAGACAAGACTCTGAATTATGTTTGATAGCCAGGCTTTCACCTCTGAGGGTCCTTGGTTTCCTCATATCTTCGTAATGTGCCATAGACTCTCTGCTGCCCCTGCTGCAGAGCTGAGCCGACTGGACACAATCATTTCTACAGCATATTTTCCCTCTCTTTTACTTAATTAACCTGCCTGGTCTTTATAGTCTTTATATAACTGTGCTATGATTTTAATATATTTTTTTCTGTATGTGGTTGTTGTACTTTTGTACCCTGTCATGAAGACATAGGAGCCATGTATCCATTTGATATATTCTCTACACAGTATAATTCAGGCCCTTTTCGTTGACATACATAGAATTTTCAGGTAGCCCTATGGAAATGTTTGTGGCTGAGGAACTGCAAATACAGTAGCATTAAAAATGCTCTTTGTAGTGACAGACTGAGCTGCTCAGGTTACTGGGATAGTTTCCCTCTACCTGATCGGCATGGCAACGGATGCTGCTGTCCCAGCCGTCAAAATGTGGACATGTCATTCGCTGTCAGCCCTTCATCACGCTTAATGCATCAGCTCGTTCTTAGCGGCCCCTCTCACCTCAGAGTTACTGGGGCAACCTGTCCAACTCACATCCCGCTGTGAAGTTCAAAAGGTAAAGCTTCATCCCGTCTCACAGAGTTACGCACACACACACACACACACACACACACAC
Organism: Alosa alosa; assembly: GCF_017589495.1. Classification (NCBI taxonomy): domain Eukaryota; kingdom Metazoa; phylum Chordata; class Actinopteri; order Clupeiformes; family Clupeidae; genus Alosa; species Alosa alosa. Next base: position 16,633,298 of record NC_063204.1, read on the forward strand.
ACACACACACACACACACACACACACACACACACATACACACACACACACACACACATACACATCCTGACCGTCCATCTCTTCCCCTCTTAATGGACCTGTCCATTGCTATGCATAGCTGCTCACTGCTGGGTGATGAGGGTTGAAGCTTCTGGACAGGTGTGTGTGGGTAAAAGAAGCACAAAAAGAGTCCATCTGAGGTGTCCTTCTGAGTCCGCTGTAGACAGGGGGTGTGAAGAAGGTCGGGAGCTACTTGTCTGTCAGGCACGCAGGCATTCTTCAGGGACACCTACACACATCAGGCCAGTAAAAGGACCCCACCCATCAGACCCTCCCAGGAGGGGATTCCTCCTGACCCCATTTGTACTCATCTTTGTCTCATGTCACCTTTCAATTGGAGATGTGAAATGGGTCATTATTAGCTCTGTGCACTTTGCCTTACACTCTACACACACACACACACACATACACACACACATACACACACACATACAGACACACACGGACACACACACACACACACACACACACACACACACACACACACACTCACACATGGATATAAACACACACACATGGACACTGTCTCAGGTACTGTACACTCAAAGACACCATCTCCTCAGGCTAAACACAATACCTCCTGCAGACACAAAGGCTAGAGGGAAGTATCCACACAGGCAACCCTCAGGGCTTGGGCCTCAGGAGAACACACACACACACACACACATACACATCCTGACCGGGCCCATCTCTTTCCCTCTTAATGGACCTGTCCATTGCTATGCATAGCTGCTCACTGCTGGGTGATGAGGGTTGAAGCTTCTGGACAGGTGTGTGTGGGTAAAAGAAGTAAAAAAGAGTCCATCTGAGGTGTCCTTCTGAGTCCGGGCTGTAGACAGGGGGGTGTGAAGAAGGTCGGAGCTACTTGTCTGTCAGGCACGCAGGCATTCTTCAGGGACACCTACACACATCAGGCCAGTAAAAGGACCCCACCCATCAGACCCTCCCAGGAGGGGATTCCTCCTGACCCCATTTGTACTCATCTTTGTCTCATGTCACCTTTCAATTGAGATGTGAAATGGGTCATTATTAGCTCTGTGCACTTTGCCTTACACTCCTACACACACACACACACATACACACACACATACACACACACATACAGACACACACACACACACACACACACACACACACACACACACACACACACACACACATGGATATAAACACACACACATGGACACTGTCTCAGGTACTGTACACTCAAAGACACCATCTCCTCAGGCTAAACACAATACCTCCTGCAGACACAAAGGCTAGAGGGAAGTATCCACACAGGCAACCCTCAGGGCTTGGGCCTCAGGAGAACACACACACACACAATATGTCTGAGTGAAAAAGCTTGCGATCCAATAAAGCATAGAGAAACAAATGTTTACATATTGAGTAGAGCGTGTATATTTAATAGCGCAAGACTGTTGCATGTATGTTACCTGCTGTGTCTTGCTTTCTTTACGCAATATTATAGTTCTACATTCAGACTGAAGCTCTGCACTGGAGCTGTAGGATAGCCCTTTGCTCTCTCTGCTTACAAACCGAAAGCAATGCATCACCATGAAAGTATGACTGTAAGTGTGCTGTCACTCTAAGACTTGCACAATGCATTTCTCCTCTGTGCAGATGTCAGGCTCTCCTAAAGAAGTTCCTATGCCTGGAGTCTATGGCAAGGCCTTTTTATTGTTATTCTAATGGGAGAGCCGTGACATCTCCACTCTTCGACTGCAATGTTAATGAACGTGAGCCGCGTGTCAGTGAGTTAAGAAGGGGATGTGAAGGGGTAAGGAGGAGGATGGCCCGGAAGACAGAAGGCATATGCGCACACACTCACACACACACACACACACACACACACACACACACATGCACGCACATGCACATGCACATGCACACACACACACACACACACACACACACACACACACACACACACATGCACGCACATGCACACGCACGCGCACACACACACACACACACACACATGCACGAACATGCACACGCACGCACACACACACACGCACACCCATGCATGCACACACACACACACGCACATGCACGCACACACGCACACGCACGCATGCACACGCACACACGCACATGCACGCACACACACACACATACACGGACACACACGCACAGGCACACGCACACACATACACACACTCAGTGGACTGTGAGCACACACGCACAGACCCTCACATTAAGGCACACGCAATTTAAGCTTCACACTTTCTTTTTTAACCGCATTGATACATAGATACCTAAACTGTCTTTCTTTGTTGAACAGACATATTCGTGCAGATGTCTTTCAGTCTCCTGAACACACCCCGTCTCACAAATGAGCCGTCTCACTCTGTCTTTAGCAGATACACTTTAATATAGACCCACTGACTCACTCTTTCTTTCTGTCTCTCTCCCTTTCAAACACACACACACACACACACACACACATAGACACACACAATTTTTGATAGATACACTAGGCCAGACACGCATGCAAGCTCCTGGGGAGCGGGAGTGGTGTGGAGTGACAGCTGAAAGCCCCTTGCTGGTGCTGTCTGTCCCCCTCTGCTCCTCTCCCATGGCGCGGGCTGTGGGCAGCTGCAGGTAGTAATTAGTGATTAAATCCGGGGATCAGAGCACAAAAGCGCCATGTAATCACAGAGCATATCTTCTTTAGGAGCCGTCCACAATGGCTTGTAATTAACTAGGTAATTGGCCAGAGATGTCTGCAGATTTCCTGAGTTGGGGGTTATTTTCATGTCACTCTCCGACGCTGTTTCGCAATCCCCCCTCAGTCCTTCACCACCGTCTGGATCAATGACACTAACGCTAGCAACGCCACAAAAGGACATGTGTATGGGGAGCTCCACAGCTCTTTCAGGAGTTACATTTGAGTTGCATACGCAGAATTCTCAGAGGCCCTTATCTGAAGTCATCAGTGACGTCTTATCAGTTCCTATTATTTGCCATAATATCATTGTGTTTGCATGGGGTGTTGTGATAGGGCCCCTCATAATATGATTCCCTTTCCAGGGAATAGGGAATACTACAGGTTCTTATGCAGCACGTAGAGTACTAGTGGACCCATCACATGGAAATGGCCTAAGAAAGCATTTGTAGTCTGCACAGACCATCTACGATTCGCCTCATTAGGTCCTGTTCTGTGACTGGTAATAAAACCGTTATTGATCAAAGAAAAGTATTATATTCTCAGCTTAACACATCAGTCAGTCAGGAAGAGAGTCTCTTTCGAGGAGGCCACACAAGGCGTCAGACCTGATGGGGGGGAGACTTCCCTCCAGCAGTCAGATGATGTGCCCTTGGCTGCCGCAGATCAGCAGCAGATTGATTTTTTGCCATGAGGCTCGAAGATCTCCGCTCACTTAAAAACCTGTTATGAAGCCTCTGATGGTTCTGGCCCACGGGTAAGTGTGACTGCTGTCCCCCTGCATGGTAATTGCTAATAATTAATCTTTTGATAGCAGTGCCAAATTGATCATCCAGGCAAGGACCCCTTGCCGTGCTGTACCGATAGCTGTTCAAACTGTTATTATTTCATTAGCATCGAGGGTCGTTTTTTCCCCCCTTGCAAAGAATGATTGAAGGCCTTTGGCGGGGAAGTGCTATCAGACAGCGCCGTGTTTGGGTCACATGAGCCTGGTTTCCCTCCTGACAGCGCCAACGCTGTTGTCTCTGTCATGCTTGATTATTCATTGTGCCGGCAGCCCAGCAGAACACCTGATCAAGAGCTCTATAAAGCAGAGTTAAAAGCAGCAGGAGATGTTATGGTGCGTCACAAATGTCATTGCATTTCATAAAAAGATATTGACGATCCCAAGAGAACTGAGTGGAGAAAGACTCCTAGGTTCAGTCTCCGCTATCTAGCCAACTAATCCATGACTATGACGGCAATGATGATGATGCTTAGATATTTACAGCTATTTAGATGTGCTCTTAGTCACACGGTTGTTAAGAGAAAGCTGCCAATTGTATTCACTGAAAGTTATTTATTTATAGCACTGTTAACAATATGTAATGAAGTGTCTTTGCAGAGCCGGAGGCTAAAAAAACTAGCAGAGTACTTGCACTGCACTGGTGTGTATAATTTGATAAAGGATCTCTGTCTCAGTAGAAAACTCCTGCTGCTGTTAAACCACAATCCAATATGTGCTGTTAAATGTATTATTAAAAATGAACGTGCGCAGGCAGCGTTAGGTCAGCCAGGACATGGTTAGACCAGATTGAATCACCTTAGAGTACATTCAGTCAATTTAACATTAGCTCTCATTCATCCTGCAGAATTTCTCCATTATTTTATACCCAAGGCTCCAGCCACACATAGACGTGTTCTCTCTCTCTCTTTCTCTCTTTCTCTCTCTCTCTCTCTTACACACACGCACACACACACGTATATACACGCATACACTGGCTCATACACACTTATTCATACATACAGACATATGCTCATTATCAGTATTTTAGGTACAATAACCCAGTAATGAGTGTTCAAGTTCCCCACGGAAGCCGTACTTCAAATATCCGAGATATGAAGATGTATATCTTCCTTACTTTTCCAATTACGCTCCGTTCAGATTAAGGTGTCGTCGTGGCACTTGTTTCCTTGACAACACAGTGTGTGGTTCATGAAAGTGCAGTCTGTAAGAGGAAGTGAAAAATCTTCATCCCTCCCTTCCTCCCTTTATGCCTCCATTCTCTTATCTCTCTCTCCGTCGCCTGTCTCAGGTTGGGCTAGATCAGGGGTTTCTTTTGTCATGCTTTCAAATGTTTAGTGGGTGTTGGAGTGCTAGCCCCATGGTGCAGTAAATTAGGTCATGAACTGCCTGCCTCCTCCCTGTGGTTGTTCAGTGGCCATGTTTTTCTGATTTCTTGTCTTCTGAGGAGCCCCCCTTTGGTGCGACTGTTTTTACTTATTTTCGCACGTTATCACCGGGCCAACAACAAAAAAGTAAAAGTAATAATAAAAAAGATTCTGTTTCGTAGAATTGATGAAACTCGGTGGCCATTAATAATACACAGGGTTTTTGCAGAAATCAATCTGGGTGCAGGATGTGATGTTGCATTCGGAAGCGTGTGCAGCAGCCGACGCGAGAGCAAGGATGGAGCATGTTGACAGAGTGGCTGTTTGACAGGCGACATGATTTTTTTTCATGTAATTGATTTGCTTTGCCATTGTTTTGTAGCTTCTCCGTGCAAGGTAACAGAAACGTGATAGATGTACTCAACAGAGTTCATTTCTTCCCCTCCTCACCGCCTGTGCCTTTCCCATCTTTGAATGCCTATGTGCCTAATGCCTGTGTGTGCGTGTGTGTTTGTGTGTGCGTGTGTGTGTGTGTCTGTGTGTGTGTGTGTGTATGTGTGTGTGTTTGTGTATGTGTGTGTGCGCACGTGTTTGTGAATGTGTGTTTTTGATCTAACCCCTGAAAAGTATCTTTAGCTAAATATCTGTGATGCTCTTTGATGTTTGCGCTTCCTCTCTTTATCAAAGTGGTAATTAAAATATCTTGTCTAGTGAAGGTAGAGATTTGAAACGGGCTCGGTGTTCTAATCATCCTGCTTGTAAACTAGTGCACAGCTTAAAATGAGACATTATTTTATTAATCCCTGTAAGTGTACACCTACACGTCTGCGAAATGTGTATGTGTGTGTGTGTGTGTGTCACTGTCTGCATCATTACTGCCACTGCGTTCATTTGAGTGTGACCCCTGGTCGGTGGGCTGAGGCAAATATCTCTGTTGGCTTCCAGTGTGTTGTTTTTAACCACAGGCTGTAAATAGCACATTGGTGTTTTGTTTTTATTTTTTGTGCCACTGGACTCAAAGGTCAAATGTGTTTGTCTGTGGTCAGACGCAGTCCCGATGGGTCAGCCTCTGATGTGAGCCCAGTATGTGTGACAGTGCCACAGGCTAGGGTCAGCGCCACAGTGTATGCGGGATTCAGTCAAGGGATTCAATCTCTAATAATGAATGTATTTAGTTGAGAGGTCAATGCAAGGCTGGGAGAAAGAGACACATTCTACCGATACTGAAATTACAATTATTATTGAAAGTGTAATGGGGAATGGGGAGACATTTGTGCGTGTTGAACACACACACAAAAAAAGACTAAAAGGCCATGCATTTCATACATAACGGATAGGAGGAACAAGCAACATAAATGAAACAAAACAGATTAAAGTTCACTACTACTTCGTTCAGTCAATAAAGCCTGTGAATGTGTGTGTGTGTACGTGTGTGTGTGTGTGTGTGTGTGTGTGTGTGTGTGTGTGTGTGTGTGTGTGTGTGTGTGTGTGTGTGTGAGTGTGTGTGTGTGTGTGTGTGTGTGTGTGTGTGTGTGTGTGTGTGTGTGTGTGTACTGTATGTGTTCTATTCCATTTAAAGCCCTGGCAGGTCCACACAGGTAGGTTATAAAACAGCTCCAGTACTCCTGTGCCCATTAATACCTAGGCCAGCCTGGTACAGATGATTGCTCTGATTGCCGGGTTTGAAGCCTGCTGCACACCCCCTTCTAGCACTCACACAACGTCTTGCACAGTGGTTCTGCCAACGGCCAGGCCTTGTTTCTCTGCATGCTTAGCTGATTTTCTGCTGCTTGACACAAAATCATGATGGTACAGTAATTTCCTGTGTATTAGCCGCATTGTGTATAAACTGCAGGACAGGATTTTTAATGCAAGTAAAAAAAACAAAAAAAAAAAACATATTAATACTATAATAATTGATAACAATTTATTTTCAAAAATGTATCAATAGTAGTAGCTAGCAGGTGTAGTAGCCTACGTTTGCCCATCGGCAAGAGTCAAGACGTGAATTCAAAAGATTCTGGCCTTGTTAGGCTAAACTATTGGAAAAAATGTCTGTAAACAAATCTTCTTGCCAGAAAAGAAAAGAACACAAACGGAGGATAGAAAATACAAAAAAGGAGGTAGAAAACACAGAAGGTAACGGTTCTTGGCTTAATGTGGGGACAACAGACGAGTGCAAGGCGCTCTGAAGTGTAAAGTTTTAAGGTAGGACAATGAGGACGTTAATACAGTAGCCCGCTGTGGCATGACAATTGTATGGTTGATCTAAATTTTAATTAATTGATCTGAATTGGTTGTTGCTTCTTTAGGTAGCTCACTATACACCTCACATACAGCTGTTTGGCATGTGCGTGCGTGCGTAGCCTTAGGCTAAATGGTTGTTGGTGGTTGTCGCGATCGAGACTTGTGCGCACGTGTGTGTGTGTGTGTGTGTGTGTGTGTGTGTGTGTGTGTGTATGGCGGGGGGGCTGTGGATGATGAGGGGGACCCGGTGCGCAATGTTGCTCCCTGGCCGAGAATAGCGTAGGAGTGGCGCTGATGGTAGTCATAACGGACATAAAATAGTAAACAGTTGTTGGTGGTAGACGAAAATCCTGAACATTAGCAGTACATTGTTCAATTGAGTCTGCACCAGCAGAAAGTGGTTTAATTGCCTTGTTTACCCAGCAATGGAAGCTTGCGCTTAGTCTATTTGTGGCTGTGCAGGGTTGGGTTGGGTGTCATGATTGTTGCCTAGGGGTGATTAAAAAAAAAAATCTCAAACCAGACAAAGAGAAAGTGAGAAGAGATGCTCATTTGCTTTGTAGATCATGGCTTGCAGGAGAGCTCTGTATGTGTTTAGAGGGTGTAAGTGTAAAGCAGATTCATATAGTGTATGTATATGCATGAGACATGTCTGTTACTGCTCGTCTGGTCCTGTTACCACTGGTGAAGGTGGTGCTTGGGTGCTGCCTGGGTGTGTGTGTTTGTGTGTGTGTGTGTGTGTGTGTGTGCGTGTGTGTGTGTGTTAAAACTTGTGTGTAGGGTGTGTGAGCTTGTATGTTTGGACTCTAAACACCACAAGAAAAAGTCCTGCTAAGAAAAGAGAGGAGAAGAAAGCATGAGAAACCAGAGAGCCAGAGAGAAAGGGAGCGAGAAAGACAGAAAGAGGAATTGGTGCTCGCGCAGAGGGAATTATTTATGTCACTTAAACGGGTTTTACAAGGACGCTGCGGCGGAGCACATTAGTTCGGCACTCCCAGCGGATTCGCGCCTCATTTGTCCTCGCTGACATCAGACATGCACTCCTGCGCCGCTGCGCATGACAGCGTGTGACCCCGAAGGCCCGTCGATGTGTCCTCCCACCCCCATCACCTCCTCACCGGAAGCCAGGAGATACCTACACACAGGCATGCCACTGCAAAACACACACACGCACACACACACACTCACACACTCACACACACACACACACACACACACACACACACACATACACATACATACGGCCACACTCTCTCTCTGGCCTCATGCCACAAATCTACCTCTAAGAAAAGGCCAAGCTTTCACTTCAGCTTTGTGCTTCATTTGAAGGGTTATTCTCAAGAGTACATTATTGTTTCAGTTCACTACAGTACAGTGCCATAATCTCTACTACTCAGTGCAATTTAGATTATGCAGTGAAACCAAAAATAGTTGTAACCCATTTGTGCTCGCACAGTAGTGGTGGCGTGATGATCCTTGAAAGTTTGTGGCAGTGGATATAAGCATAACGACTGAAAATTTTTTTTTTTTTTTACTTGTTTTTTTTTAATTCAGAAGTCCTCAGCAGAAAACTCCTCGTTCACCCTCTCCAGTCAAGCGTCCACTGAGTCCGCACTGTCGCTCCCCAGCACCGTTCATGTGTGAACTTACTTGGCTGCGCTTGATATTCCGGTCAGGACCAGGCGCCGCTACAGTGACAGGAGGAGGCTCCCGGGTCAAGAGTCCCTTCAGTGATGAAATTAACCATTCACTCCGGGGGCCGGCAGGTGGACGAGGCCGGCACCTGCAACCTTATCACGCCGCTAACTCCCGCAATCAGCGTGCCGCGGAGATTAGTGGAACTAAACGCCGGGTGTGGAAATGTCCTTCACTCGGCAAGCAGGTGGCCGTCCATACAAAAAGCGGCTAAATGAATCCGGTCCATTAACAAATAAGCACCCAGGCTAATGGTACTGCCGGGGGCTTATGTTTCCACCATTACGGAGACTTGTTTAATTTGTCTTTCTTTATCGAGAGAGGGAGGGGGGAGGGAGAAAGAAAGAGAGGGCAGAGAGTGGGAGAGAGGACAAAAGGCATGAAAGTGCTCAGCTTTGCAAATTGGCAAAATATCATCCCACCTCAATTTAATGATACTGTAAGAAGGCAAAGGCTCACACAACCTCATAAGACACACACACAAACACACACACACACACATTTCTCTCTCTCTCTTTATTTCTCTCTCTCTCACTCACTCACACACACACACACACACACACACACACACAGACAGACACACACTCACATAAACATATACAAGCATACAGACACTTTAAAATTCCTATTGAAAAGTATGCACTCAGCAAATGGCCTTTTTTTCTATTACTTCTCTCAGCTGTTTTTTCAATTAAATAAGACAGTGTGAACCTCCTGCATGTTTATTTGAGATCCTCTCCTCTCTTGTCTCTCTTCGGTGGCAGCCTGTCCTCCTCTGTACTGTCATCTCCAGTGGCTGGGCTTCCCTCTCTCTGCAGGCATCAGGGCTTTTTCATTTGGCCCAGTAAAAAAATGATCTCAGTCTCTGCGAGAGATGAAAATAGGCCGACGAGAAATAAGTCTGCATCATGCCGAAAGCCATCTCTTTTTTTTTTCTGGGTCATTATTTCCTAGTTTATGTATTTACAGCCTGGAATGAACATCTGAGAGGGCACAGTGACTGTCGGAATTAGACATGTTTGACACCACCTAAAAAGGTGCATGCTGGTGAAAATTCAAAAACTCTTGCGAGGTCTTTGGCTCCTGGCTGTCACACTCTCCCTTATTACGGACTAGTGTCCTCTTGGCCGCCTCCTCCTCCTCCCACAGATGAGTAGTGTGGCCGGGCCATGCAGCAAACGGCCAAACAGCTCGTCAGCAGCCAGCCTCCTGACATTATGACGGCTGCCTAATTAGTGGGGAGGCTGTGCAGGTACCTCTTGACACGAGTCCTAGTTTGACAGGGACTCCGCTCTGTGGGCAGTCGCATGCATTCTGGCCACGCAGGCACAGGTGTGTTGGGTCAAACAAGGTCGTTTGAGCCCCATGCACACTTCTCGTAACGGGTTTGGTATGTGTGCTGAAGTGATTGGGAGGGGAGGGGGGTACAGAAGACTCTTTTCTTCTGTTGGTTAATTGAGGATCCCAAGACGACAAGCGGTCAGTGATTTGGTTTGTGTGCTGTGGGTCTCCTGTCCATCGATTTGAGTTATAATCCCGATGGGTCTATGTCTCAGAGGCCACCGGCTGATTGTGTTCGTTCCCCCCTCTGCTTCTCTTTGCGTGTGGTGCTGCTGCGGTCCCTAATGTTTAGTGACACATTGTGCGCGTTCGCCGGTAATGATCACCTTTGGGGATTTCCAGCCTGTTTGTCTCAGCGCAGGGCGGCCAGTGAGCACCGATCAATAGGCCCCTGTCTCATGTCAGCTTTCCTCCGTTTGATTTGCACCAGCACCTCTTCATCTCCCTCAAGAGCAGTTTTGTTGTTGTTTTTGTGTTGATGTTTTACTTTTTTATTTTTTTTTATTTTTTTATTTCCTAGTTCCATCAAGCTCTTTTAAAGTTTCACTTGCTGACGTCCCAGGAGGGATTTTGTCATCGTGCAGAACCAATGATTTGTATACGGTGCTCTTAATTCATTATTTGATATTGTTTCTATAATCAGTGATAAATGGACTACAGAGCAGCATTCATTAAAGCTAATCTGAAATACCCCCACATACACTGTCATATACACTGATATAGATAAAACACAAACATTCACACATTCACACACACACACACACATGGTACAAAAACACACACTGGCAAGAAGCCCTCAAGGGATGTGTTGACTAGGGAATAGCATTCCTCTTTTAATCACTTAAACTCAACAGTCATATTCTTTTCATTTCTCTGTAACTCAGGGCTACAGAAAGTAATTTGCATAAACTACTGTTCCGTGGTATTCTTGTCATTCTCATTAGTACAGAATTACACTGGCAAACGTAATGACAATATTGAGAATGCGCCTTCCTGTTCAGAGAAAGATTTACATGGCTTGATAATCATTTTGACAGCTGCGGAGAACCTTCAGCTTACTTTGTTTCTGCAGTACTTGAGATCATCAAAATATTTTCTCCATCATAGCAAAGACAAGGCACCCCATTCTCAGGAATAAAGTGTACGTTTGAGTGCAATGACTAATACACTATATGCATGTCATTTGTAAAAGGTAGGGCTCTCATTCACAATTCCTTTGAGGCCCATTACAGGGCCTATCTAGGACGCTTTGTGAAGTGTCTGCAAGAACTAATACAAAAAAATCCCATGTCCTCATCAGCCCTCCCCACTTATTTCTTGTTAATGAGGTTTATTAAATTACAGTTGTACTTTGCAAATTGTAACAAAAGCTTAAATTAGCAAAGCTCCATGGGGAATGTGTTTTTATAATTTGAGTGCAATTAGAAAATGTAAAGAAGGGGAATCTGAGGTCCTAAACAGACATAAGTCATTCGCCATGCAGAGGAGTCATTTAGGATGAGGATTTAGCCCTTGTGAAACAAATGTAATTTTGAGGCTTGCCTTCCGCAATGGATGTGGCGTCACACAATTAATTAGATTCATTTGAATGTTTGTATGTGTGTGTCATGACCAAAGGCCATGTTCCTTTTTTCTCTCCTTTCTTCCTTTGTCAGTGAGTCCTGATAGGTGTGATGAGGTATTAAGAACAGTGGAGCAGTGACAGAGCTGTCAACTGTGGCCCAGGGAGCCATTTACTCTGTTTAAACCCTCTAGTGTGCAAGTGCACTCACCCACACTCTTGTACACACTGAGAACAGTCACACATACACACCAACATACACCAACGTGTGCACGGAAACACACACAACCACACACACACACACACACACACACACACACACACACACACACACACACACACACACACACACACACACACACACACACACACACACACACACACACACAGTACACACACCCTTATAATAAGGCTGATTAGAAAACATAATCTCAGAGAAGGGAGTGAGGGAATACAGAACAATGAGGAGACCCACTTGGCAGAGTGCCCCGCTTTACAGTATCTATGATGCTACTGAGCACTTCTGCTCCCTCTCCTTCTCCCTCCCACTTCTTAGAGCAGATTTCTTCCTGGCATCAGACACGGGTACACACACAAACACGCAAGCACACACACACACACACACACACACACACACACACACACACACACACACACACACACACACCTGCACACACAAATACACACACAGATAAACACACACATACACACACACACACACACACACACACCCTCTCCCTCACACACACACACACACACACACACACTCATCAGACACGGGTACACACACAAACACGCAAGCACACACACACACACACACACACACACACACACACACACACACACACACACACACACACCTGCACACACAAATACACACACAGATAAACACACACATACACACACACACACACACACACACACACACACACACACACACACACACACACACACTAGCACTTTAAACACAGCCTGCACCCCTCAGCCAGAGCTCATAGGAGCTGTTTCTAACCATGACGGATAGATTTCGAACTTTTATTGACTAGGGGAGAATGAAAAAGGTTGAAGGAGGTAAGGAGAGAGCAACAGAGAGGGAGAGAGAGAGAGAGAGAGAGAGAGAAGAGGTAGCAAGGTGGCAAGCTGGCAAGCAGTCCAGTTTCTCTCACAGACAAGTCACACCTCATTAGCAGGTGCTGCAGGTATAGTGGGGGGTGGAGGGGGCACATTTTGGCTACACTGCCCGCCCCCACCTTCCGCCCAACAAGAGGCGGCTTGAGCAATGCTGACAGCCAGGCCTCAAAGCCAGTCACAGTGACATGTGGAAGGCAAAAAAAAAAAAGAATGAACCATGTCCCCCTGTCAACTGCCACACTCTGTAAATGGATGGGCCCCTGCAATCTTGCCATCAGCGACTTATCTTTCGGTGCAGAAGAGGGGGAAAAAAAGCCTGGAATGAAATAAATAAATGATGGCACAGTGGGGAAGAAGAGGGAGCGTTGCCTTATAAATCACTGTAATTTGTTACGATTTCAAAAGACAAATATGATAGAGGGCCGGTGAAATGAACATCTTGCTGGCGTAGCTGTGAATGGTCATTTGCAAATGCCATCGTGCCATCAAATGCAGGTATAAATCAGAGAGTGGTGAGCACAGACTGGCGTTAATCAGCAAGAAGCAGCAGCACAGTGAATCAAGTGCCGAGCACTTCTTTTTTTTTCCAGTTTTTGCAACTGACCACCTTTCCTTTACGGCGGCTGGGTGGAGGTAGCGGTGGAGATGGGGTGGTAATCAGTGTCCAGGGCTGATTTGGCAGCCCTCCCATGGACCGCCACCAATCTCCCATCAGTCTAATCTGTCGCTGCACAGGTGGAGGAAGTGTAGGGAGGGAAAGGCCGTCTTTGGTTGCATATCCAACACATGCTTTTGAAGCTTGCGAGTGAATTAATGCTGGGGCGCGATGAATAGAAACGCTTTAGCGTATAGGTGTCCGTGTTTGCCTTTTGACAGAGAGGAGCATTTTTATTTTTTTACTTTGTCATTTTTCCCCCTTTGCATTGTATCTGTTGCTAAAACATGATAAGTGCTCCTTCCATCAGAGCGACGTGAGGCAGAATGCTGGCGAGTGGGTGACAGAGGTGGATGTGGCAGACGGGAAATTCATAATGTGCAAGTGATAGGCCCATATGAATATGAATGGCTGTGGTCCTACCTGCCTATCTACTGATTCATTTCAAATAAGGGCCTCATATCCTTTCACATGTGTACCTTTCCATCACAACCTGGCACTGCATCTGAGGAAGGTTTTGTCTTGCGCTTCTATGGCAATCACAAGGGCCATACCGTACATGTAGTTATTGTTTTGCAATGAGGATGCAAATATCCATTAAAATAGAGACACAAAGAGAGAGAGCGAGGGGTGAGACAGTGAAGGAGAGGGAGAGAGAGAAAAAATAGAAGGGGTAAGAGAGTGAATGAGAAAGAGACCAGAGAGAGAGAGGGTGAGAGAGAGAGAGAGGAAATAGGAAAAAATGCACAGCCACTTGAAATATTACTGTTATTCACTGAGGAGTGCGGCGACCGATTTTTCCACTTTCTCCCTCCGACGAAAATCCCACCATTTCAAAGAGATTAACCTCGGCACGAGATAAATGCTAAACTTCTTTCCGCCCCACCCCACCCCAGCCCACCACCGCAAGCCCCTCCAATTTCCTTGCTGAGGACTCGAAAAGCCACAGGCTGGTGTAAGATAAAAAAAAAAATGATCACCTAATTCACTCAAGCACAAAATACAATTCCAGCAGAGAGGGAAGAGCAGGAGTGTGTGTCGCGCTTCTACATGCCCAGCAGAACCCCCACCCCCCGCACACGTCCCCTTCGAGACAGCTGGACGCAGTAAATGATTGTTTAACCAACACACTTACTCATAGCCAGCTCCACCTGCCAAGCAACATGCAGCTCGCGTTTTGTCAGCATTGTCTCACGATATCTATACCATGAATCACTCGACACACTGCCAGATTCGCCACTGGATTGGATACGCTCGGAGTGAGCGCACTCCTGCATTCACCGCGGAGCCTGTGCTTAGCCTCATGGCATCAGAGCATTAGTGCTGGTGTCAAAGCTAGTTTAATGGGGAGATCAGCGACAGATTCATACTCATTACTGGCTGCTGATTGAGGGAGAGGCAGAGATGTGGGGTGGTGGTGGTGGTGGGGGTTGGTATAATGAATGAACAAGCCCAACAGTTTCCACGCCTTTGAAATGCCACCTTTGCGCCTGAATTATGCATGTGGACAAACATTGGATGACTAATTAATGTCCCTCTGATGGCACAACAGAGATGTCCCGTGGCCTGCGTTTGTGACGGTCTCACACCTTCTGCAGTGGTGAGAAAGGAAGGCTGGCGGCTAGTGGAGCAAGAAGAGCCACAATGTTTCTGCTGCCTTCACACCATTATTAAGCGTTGTGTGTAAACAACTCTCTCCCGGCACATCCAGAGGAGCCGTATCCACCACCTCCAGAGCTACAGTCCTGCATGTGGGCTTGTGTTTTTGTGGTATGATATGAGTGTGTTGTGGAGGTGCAGGTGCATTGGGTAGCACTCACTGAGGCGGGAGTGTGTGTGTGTGTGTGGGCGGGGGAGGGGGAGTGCGTGATGGATCTTGTTGGCAGACGAGTCTCCCTCTGCTTGACAGGGTGCCATGTCTGGATCTGCTGCAGCCCTGTGATAATGTGATTGAGGCGTCCGCAAGGATTGCCTGCACGTGAGCGCAGACCATTAGCCCTTAATGAGTCCGCCATCGAAATGTCACGGGTGAAGTGTCTGGCCGTGCTAACCACGTGCGCTTGCTCGAAAAGTCTTCCTTGTGGTCAGAGTACCGTGAGAGTGTGATCATCAGGCAATCAGCGAGACCTGTGTGGGGGAGCATTACAGGGGCCTGTTGGAATCAGGATGCGTTTGCAGTCTGACAGAGGCTGATTTTAAGCCTGGTTAACAGCAGACGGTCCAGCTGAAGACTGACGAGACACAGAGAGGCTGAGGGGGCTTTGTCTAGAGCGCGTTTGACAGGGGAGGAACCCGCCCGCAGAATGCTAAAAGCTCCCTCCATGAAAAAAATCCACCCCTCAAGCACAGGTGACTGCCGACAGCCACTGTCGGCTTGAATCACATTTCCATGGATTCCCGCCGATCTTAAAACGCTTGCTTGGGGTGGGTAGGATTTCTCTTCACCACAACCCCCCCCACCCCAGCCCCTCACCATGTCTCTCCCTTCCCCCTCTCCCCCCTCTCCTCCCTCTCCTCCCTCTCTCTCCTCTCCTCCCTCTCTCTCTCCCTCCTTTCCTCCGCGTTGTCTTATTCATGAGCTTGGGGGTTCATTGGTTCATTTGCCAACACTTCACTTGTAGACTTAAGAAGACAAACAGGAGCAAATCCATTCGAACAGCGCCAGGCTAAATGACAATTTCGCTGCACCAGTGTTCTAATCATACTGAAAACAGCGGTGGATCAGTGTCTCAACCTTTTTGTCTCTCACTGAAGCGCCGCTCTGTCATCACAGTGAAAGCAAGAAAAAGTCCAACCCTCAGGCATTCAGAGCTGTAATGGAGAGAGATACTGAAAGCACAGTATATTATTATTAAGGTGCTACTAAAGCATTTTTACAACACTAGATACTTTGCCACAGTGTACACATTCGTGGTTGTGGAAATCGTAGTTGGATAGAGTTTTTTTTTTTTTTGAATGACTGCTTTCATCAGGCTGTCTAATGACACAGCAATGTGACATTGTGAAATGATGAAGCTCACATCAGACAGTGCCTGCAGGGCCAAACCAGGCATGTGGAAAAGAAAGAGATCCATCTTTCTCTCTCTCTTCTTTTTCTCCCTCTCTCCCTCTCTCCCTCCCGCTCACCTGTCCATCATTCTCTCACTCACTCTTTCTCATGTGGTCTCTCTGTGCTGCCTGAACAGTAGTGTTATCACTCCTATTACAAACACACACATAGCGCCTCAGGGCAGAGGAAATGTAATTTGCTGGAAAAAAGAAGGGAAAAGTTCATTCATTTTTCATTTTGTCTGAGTACAGGTTAGCAGACCTGTGGTATTGATTTATTGTGCTTCCCCCACCACCACCAGATGTGCCACGCCGCTAGCGCTTGTCTGTCTCATAAAAGCACAATCTTTTTTTTACGCAAGTATTGCCTCACTTAGCCATCCTCGGAGATCTAGCCAGTCAGTTTGCTTTTAACCGACATGCATTTAAACAGAAAAGATTGAGTTTAAAGACCCCTTAGAGTTATGTCTGTCAGAATA
Organism: Alosa alosa; assembly: GCF_017589495.1. NCBI lineage: Eukaryota > Metazoa > Chordata > Actinopteri > Clupeiformes > Clupeidae > Alosa > Alosa alosa. The sequence goes on from NC_063204.1 coordinate 16,650,336, forward strand.
ATTCAACATTGTTAACTGACCTGCTAATACGTTTAGGAGAACAACCAGCTGAATATAAACCATCAGCTTTCTTTCACATGGAGTTTTATGTTTTTGTCAACGTGTGTACATGTAGCATTATTTTACAGCCAGTGGTTTGTCAGTTGCCATAGGCTACCAGAAGTTTGTAAGAAAATAAGAGCTGTGTATACAGAATTAGTCCTGAGCCAAGCATACAGAATACAAGATACAGAAATGTTGGGGATTATGTGGAATGGAATGTGGCTGAGGACCCAGAAGATGTTGCACTATTTGAGATTGGTGCATTCTACCATAGGCGTGAGATTTCATGATGCCATAGGCGTAGGAGTTTCATGATGAATGAAACTGTTATAGAATGTGTGTGATGAAGGGCTCACCCCTCTCCCTCCATGTTCAACTCAGGTTTGGCATCCTGCATTTGTACAGTTGTTCATTCAATACTGTCATCTTGCCAGTTCACTAGCATGGAATTCAGCTGTCATATATTATGGATCTTCCTGGTGAGTCACATGAGACTTCATCAGCAACTGCATATTGACCCCCTGAGTTCAGACTTTCTTTCTAATTACGACAGTAGTGTCATTTCCCTTTACAGTTTAATATGTGGACATAGTATTCACATCAATACTTATGTACAGTTACTCTCCAAACAAGCCCACATCTCTTCCCCCCCCTCCCCCTTCTTCAGTTACAGTGGCAACAGTCATGCATGGGGTGACAGTTTGAGGAGCCTGCAAGGTGTGCAGCGGCCTCTGTGAATCTGTCAAGCCTCACCTGTTCCCTCCAGTGCCCACGTACCTGAGTGTACTGGCAAGATGAGCAGTTCTCCTACAGAAGGAAGGTGGGGGTGGGGGGTGGAGGTTGTGTGGAAGATGCAGCTCGCTACATTGGTTCATTGTGCAGTCGTTTAATGAGATCACATCGCTCAGCGAGATTCATTTGCTGTGCATAGACAAAATAGATTTAATTAGCCCACTGTAAGGGGAGTGCGTGTCTGCTTGTGCGTTTTTTGTTTTGTTTTTTGAGAGGGAGAAAAAAAATAATGACACATTTACATTTAAACATTACATATTCTAATTAGTTGTGCCTGGGTTTTTACCAGAAAGCATAAAGTTCAGCAAATAGCAAACAAATGTGTTTCTAATAAGGGATCTATTTGTCACTGTTCTCTCACTCTCCTTCTCTCTCTCACTCTCCTTCTCTCTCTCTCTCTCTCACGCCAATTGTTTGTTCCTGTTTGAGTTTGGGTACACATTGTTGGGGTGAATTCAGATGCAGTGCTGCGCGGCGGCGCCTTGTGCAAAGTCTCAGGGTCGGCGGGGCTTTGGCTGGACATGAATGGCCCTGCTTGTGTGAGAGGCTTACTTCACAGCCCAGTGGATGGGTGGAGTCTGACAGCAGCTATGTGCTTCATATTTGCAGCTGATGGAGGAGGAAGATAGACATATATTTCCAAACATATGCATATACAGTACGCACCCACATACACAAACATGCAGAACATGTGGAACACTTTGTCAATATGAAGAAAGAAATTAAAGGGTATTAAACCAATTTTGTCCAATGTCCAATATAGCCTGTTGATTAAACTATTTTGTGTCATTACCCTCTGGTAGGATGTTTACCAACATGAGTCCCAATTCCTAGAAATGCTATCAAATTTAGCAGCTGGGTAATGTAATATTTTTTCCCTAGCCCCTGACCTTTCCTCGAAAGCATTGTAAATTCCACATCAATATTTATAAGTACATAATGAAGTAGAAAAACAGGCAGCATTTTTCATACGCCAGTGAATGATTTATGCTTCTCCACTGTGGCTTGCTCTTAATTGGCCAACATGCGCGTTAGTGTCTGCTTCACCCTGACGGATGGCTGAATCAAAAAAAACTTTTGGAGAGCTGTCGCTCTCTCCCTCTCTCTTTCTCTCACTCACTCTCTCACTCTCTCTCTGTCTCTCTCTCTGCACAACTGCAATCTGGCTCAGCAACATGTGTCAGGTGGTGAGAAGAGAGAGAGGGAGAGAGAGAGAGGACACCAGGATTTTTCTGTGAGCTTTGCACTTTGTAACAGAAACATCAATTACCTCAGTGATTGAGTAATGTTAGCAAAACTCTCAGGGTTGTCTGCTCAATTGAGATGAATGCGTCGGCCAGGGATCTGCTGTGGGTTTTTTTTCCCCTCCTGCTGCTGTCATTGGTGTTGTTGTCATTGCTGTTGTTGTCGTTGGTGTTGATGTTGTTGTTGTTGTCCTCTTCTGTGTATGTGCAGTCTTTTGTAATTACTGCCCACTCTTGTGTCTAACTTCTGTCATTAGCTGCTGCTAACAGGCTTCATTATCTGTGCTTCCCATTCTGTGTCCACTAGATACTGGGTCTGAGCCTTCACTCAAGCCTGACTGGTTGAAAGCGTAGAGCGCCTGTGCAGCAGTATCACCAGTCATTTTATTGTTGTGACATATTCCACAGCTAATGATTGATGCCTTAGTTCCCCACTCTCACACTCTTCACTACTGTAATACTCTCTCTCCCTCTCTCTCTTCTCTCTCTCTCCCTCTCTCTCTTCTTCTCTCTCTATCTTCCTCCCTCTCTCTATCTCTCTCTCTCTCTCTCTTTCTTTCCCTCTCTCTTGCTCTTTCTCTCTCTCTCCCCCCTCTCTCTCTCCCCACTCCCCCCCCTCTCTCTTTCTCTCTCTCTCCCTCTCCCTCTCTCTCTCCCTCCCTCTCTCTCTCTGCCCCTGTCTCCTTCTCGCTGGTGGCTCTGCTGGCATGGTTGAATCAGTCTTGCCCTAGCAGTCGGGCGGTGGCAGTGGGGCTGCTTCCTGGAGCCAAAGCCACATGCTAATGCACATGTAATCCACATCATCCACGGCCGCGCTCCCAGGATCATCCCCGAGGCCAGCCTGCCAGAAGACTCGTGGCCACCGCCACTTCCTCCTCTCTCCCTCTGTTTGTTGCCCTCATACACTCTTTCACCCCATCCCTCATGATCGCTCTCTGTCTGTCTTTCTGTCTCTCACTGCCTATTTCATCTTCTTTGCATAAACATATTGCAAGAGAAGATCACCAATGATGTTTTTTTTTCATAGGATGATTATCATCTGTAATCAAACATTTATTATTTTTTGCTGTATTACTTAATAACATTTAAATTGGTGTTCTGTAGACGTGCTGTTTATTACAGCTTTCAGCCTGTTCGTTCTGGCAATGATGTTCCTGGAAACATTTTTAGACAAGCGTTAAAACACGTGTGGGTAAATGCTGCTAATTTCAATGGCATGTTTCCATGGAGCACTTAGAATTTCTGAAGCTCGGTGGAAGCAAGGCTTTTAATTTGATGTTTCTATGGATCTCTTGAGTGCACACATACAAACACACACACACACACACACACACACACACACACACACACACACACACACGAGATGCCAGATTTAAGAGACTGATTCAGTGCTGCTGAATGGGCTCTGCTGATTGCATCTGATTTAGAGAGTCAGGTGTCGCTATTAGCGGTGAAACGCCGCACAGAAGCCCCCCCTGCCATGGCAACCTGCTATCCAGGTGTTGATTTTCTGCAATAGAAGCGACTGCTGCCTCCATTTTTCTATGTCTGTCATTCAAAAGGAAATATGTAAGACCAGAAAGAGTCATGGACTGCAGTGTAAAATTGGTGAAAATCCCTTTTCTGTTATTTGGACCTCACATCCTTCAAAATTATATCTCTATCAGTTGCCTTTTAAACATGTCTTTAATTGACATAAAGATACATAAATAAAATATATAATCATTGTCCTCATAGGATTATAGGCAATTTAAGCATATAGGTCTTTTATTCATTTGCTTTTGCCCGTGGAATGTAAAGTTCAAGGTATTTCATCTCCCTATTACTGTATGAAGCATGCATGAGAAGATGGTAAACATGCCTTTAAAATGTAGCCTCTGTGCGCCTCTCTGATAACCTCTGCCTATCTTAATAGGCCGGCCCGAATCTTGATTGAAATCTCCCGCTCGCTTCCCAGAGCAGTCAATCAGCGTCAGCTCTGATGTCCTCCCAGCAGCCCCCACCTCCCCCTCGCAGCATGCTCGCCTTGCACACCGCCATACTCTCCCACCAGCAAGGACGCTTATGATTCCTCCCAGAAGGCTTAGGGTGTTCTTTTCTCCTGTTCTGGTGTAGGTGGCTAACTAGTCCTTAGTGCTGTAAGTGAATTGGCTAAGACAGCATCAGACGTGTGTCAGCAGGCGCTGCGTTGTGATTAATTGAGTGTGTAAGAGCAAGTGTAATGCTGGAGTGTTAATGTTTCTTCTCTTTTCTTTCTCTTTCTGCTCTCTGTGCGGTGCGTCTGGATTCCTGCTTCAGGTATGTCTACTATCTTTATGGTACTGAGGTTGCATGGCTATGTGGTGTCAAGTGATCTTTGTTGTCCTTAACTGTGTTAACTCATTTAAGCAGAACCACTTGTATTGCTGTCAAGTCTGTGGATCCCTAGCATCAGGTGTCAATTTGAAAACTTCAGTTGAAAATGCATTTGAGTCACAAGTGATAGTACTTTCAACTGTGTGAATGAAAGGGAAAAAGTTTATATAGAGAGAATTTGGAACTTAAGCTTAATCTTAATTCGTTTAGGCGTTAGAAAGACATAATTTGTGTGCACTTTCAGAAGTTTGATGTTAATCAAAAAAAGATATATATTTATAATTAGATTTGAACAGATATTGCATATTGTGCATGAGCCAATGATAACATTTTTGCAAAGGCAATTCAATCTAGGTGTTTCATGATATTGTGGAATAGTTTATGAAGTGAAAGAGATTTGACCTTGTAAAGTGGCAGATTGAAGAAGAAAAGTTTAATGTGTATCTAGCAGTATATCAATATAGATCTGCTCACCTTAGAAAGTCCTTTAGAAAGAGTAGGGACTGCTCTGTTTATCTGCTAGCCAATTAGCTTAGACAATAGTGAAGCTCACAGAGAGAATCCTTAGCAGTGTTGATAGGGAATGGACGTTAGACACATACATAATCTTGTTAAAAGGAAACAGGAAATACTACAGCCAAGTAAATAAGAGGTAGCACAGATTGAGAGAGCAGCAGATGGGCCTCAGATGGGATCTTATTTGGGCTTAGTGATTGAGTCAAACTGTAACTACTTGAAAGATTATGAATTATGTCTTAAATATCAGAACAGGGATTTGGAAAACAAAGCAGTGGACTTTGTAGACATTTTTAATGTGTGTGTGTGTGTGTGTGTGTGTGTGTGTGTGTGTGTGTGTGTGTGTGTGTGTGTGTGTGTGTGTTTCTTTCTCTGTACATATGTGTAATGTCATACTGTATGTATTATGATGAATGTCTGTTCAAGGAAGCATTCCTATCCATGTTGAAACTAAATCTGTATCCTTCTGCTGCAAAGTCATCCTAGAAGAGAGAGACAGGGAGGGAGAGAGAGAGAGAGACTCAAAATCAACACACATCCATCCATTTAACTAGATCATATTCTGCACAGGCCCAGGTTTCTTTTGTTTCCTAACAATAGGGGCATTTGCAGGGGGACAAATCTGTTATATTATTACTCTCCCATTTCTCACTGCAGAACAATCCCTCACACGTTAGACTCCAATTTTATTAACATTAGCCGATCAAAATGCACTTATTGGATGCTAAAGCGCATATTGTCAGATTTGTCTATGCGACTTGTGTGCCTGTAATTGTATTTCGCTCTCTGAATGCAATGCTTCCATGCTATTCTCCTGTAGCTTTATTCAGGCAAAGCAAGCAACTCTGTTCTCTTTTGAATGGGAGTGACGACAAAGGGGCCTGTCTGCATAATTGAATAGGGAGAAAAATGAAGTTGCGTTGGTGCTAATAAAACGTCTCTAGAATGTTCTCTTTCACGGTACGGCTGTCATATTTCAATTTAAAAATGGTGTTGCTTTGCCGCACAGAGCAGTATTATTTTCCAGCATACTATAATGGAAACGCACAACCCCTAGGTTACATTTCAGTTTGGCAGAGACTTGAAACAAGTTATTATTTACTAAATAATACAAATGTGTGTGTGTGTGTGTGTGTGTGTGTGTGTGTGTGTGTGTGTGTGTGTGTGTTTGTGTGTGTGTGTGTGTGTGTGTGTGTGTGTGTGTGTGTGTTTCTCTATTATTTTCTTAGCATTTGGGTAATGTAGTCTGAAGGTTGTACTTTGGGGAAGACCTTAATTAAAATGGGTGCTGGGGGCAACAGGAGTAGGCTGTAATACATCACACCCTGGCAGCGGACACAGATCATTGGCTACTGAGGTCAAGTCATGTGACAACCTGGAAATATGAATGTTTTCTGGGGGGCACCATCTATGTGAATTTTGTGCAGTCAGGGTGTGGTACTTAAAACAGGAAGCACCCACAATGTTCAGAGCTGAAGAACAAAATGAAGGCATTCAATTCTACATAATGGTGTAATACAGTGCTATTGCCCTCTCTACATGATAACAGTGCTTTCCTGCTGAATTGTCGGTGGGCATTGCGATGGCCATTTGCCACGGCTGACAGCACTGTTTGCACAGTTTCCCTCTCATATGCTGAGCTGAGGCAAGTTCAGTGCTGGAGGTTAATGAGGGCGAACTAGGCCTTGAGTCACGGTTTTTACACTGAAAGGCCATACTTCATAACCTTAAAGCATCCCAGCAATGCTGGAAATGTTCTTTCAAAGGAAGCAAAGCTTTGATGTGTTCATGTTGCTGACTGAAACTGTCACAGGACTCATCCGGAGCAGGCCTTGCTCCGATGACTATGAAAGAAGACAAGGCTTTGGTCTGCTGTAAAAGTGGTGGAGGGTTAGCAGCATTAAAGAGGATGTTTTCCCCAAGTCATGATGGCACACATGCACCCTCTTCTCTTAAGACTCACAGAGAATGGAGGCCCTGAGGTGAATAGCACCATATGACTGGCAGCTTACTATTGATGAAATCTCTCTCTCTCTCTCTCTCTCTCTCTCTCTCTCTCTGTGATCCTCTGTCATCTTCTGCCCCTCCATTCAGAGTATGTTTATCTGCTTCTGTTTGGAAATGTTGTTTCGTTATTGCAGTGTGTGGAGTGGGTTATTGCTTGGAAGGGAAAGCAAAATTGACACATTGGCTTTTGGAAAGTCCACTCTTCCACACAGACACACACACACACACACACACACACACACACACACACACACCATAGCTGTTTTTCTACTCAGTCAGCTCAATTATGTCTTGAGTATCTGAGTATCATCTAGCGAAGAGACTCTTTATGTGTGCGTTATTTAGTTATTTTTTTCCATAATGTCATAATAGTTTCTTGCAAGATATTGGTGGGTGATTTGTCTCATTTTACAGCTAATTGAATAATATTACATTCACAAGGTCTATCATGTTTTAAATGAGTCGCTCGCAGTGAAATTCACAAAATGCTGCCTCTTGCAGCACAGTTAAATCTCCAATGTCACACACACTCACACACACACACACACACACACACACACACACACACACACACACACACACACACACACACACACACTCACTCACTCGTACACATACACACACACTCACAGAGGCAGCATTCCTCTTTAAGAGTTGGTGGTACTTCACTCTCCGAGTTACAGTGTGTGTCAGTGAAGCCATGTTTTATATTCCCCACAGTGGCCAATATGAACCTGTGTTCTGCCCGTTTAGAAGCCAGATGAGAGGGGGATTGAAAGCTTGGCTCCAGCCTGGAACTGAGCCGCTATTAGTTGTTAATTCTGAAACAAATTATGCAATTAGCTTCCCCCTCGTCTGAATATGGGCCATAGAAGAGGACAGCCTAACCTTCACTCCTTCTAGTCTGCCAAAGGAAGCAATGGGTGAAAGGGGTGGGGGTGGGATGAGGCATTTAAATTCAAGAATATCCATTGCCTATGCAACAAGCTTTCCCATGGCTACCAAGTAGTGTTACCAAATGACACCTCTGATCGCTTTCTACATTGGCTTTTATTAATGGGGATTTTCATGTTTTTTTTGCCTCTTTCAAAGGTATTTGTGTCCTTAAACAAAGCAACAATTTGCCTGTGCAGGGAAGATAGCATTGTCAGGGGAGCAGAGCTCTGGAAGTCCTTTCTCAGTTCCCTCCCTGTTTAAGGGGTTATGACTGGAAGGGGTCTGTTGTGGATTGCTCTCTGTGGAATAGACCTTGAAGTGTTCGTCACTAGGTGCAAATGCAATACATCCCAAGCTCCTTATTTATTTTCAGCATTCAAGGCTGTATTTATCTCAAACAATTCATTGTTTATATTATATATTAGTGTCAGCATATAATACGGCATGGTAGAGCAGCAGTAACGCCCCCACCTGACGTTACTAGGTTTGTTCTGGGTTCGATTCTCAAACCCGTCATCATGAGTTACTTTCAGTGTTTCCTATACATTGACTTATTTGTGGCGGCCCACCACAATATCAGCATTGACCACCACACAATGATTTTCTATGTTGTGTTGTACTACTTAAATTGGATGAAATCCTTTCATTGTAGAGCTATGTGCACTTTTGCGCAGCCTCTCTGTCCCTCAATGAACCTGCATGCACGTTTAAAGAAAACGAAAAATCCTGCAAGGATTTTTGTTGGCATAGAAGACGACTAAGGCTAAATCGTGATTAAATCCGGTTAGCATCATAACCATGTTGCACAAATTTGTTCAAAACTGTGAACACCCCCTGTCACCTACCACCACAAAAAGAATTCAGTTATGTGGGAAACACTGACTTTGGCTTAAACCGTTTGCTAAATACTAGTCAACTTTACTAGAACTTCTAACTTTAACTTATCTTATGTGAATAAATTTGTGAACATAGAGAGTTATTTGGTCTGACTGTATTACTTTTCAAGGGAAAGATAGGTGCTCCCTCAGGACAATAATCTGAAGCAATAGTGCATCACTGAAACATAGCATCTTTACCAAAGTTGTGAGTAGCATAGCAAATTATTAATCCATGAATAATTATGATGAAAAAATAAGACTCAGGCTAGTCTATACAGGCTAGTTTAGTGAATGATCTGCAATTGTGGCACGCAGTCACATAATATTTTGAAATTCTCAATGAAAATATGAATGTATTACCTATGTAATCACAGTTTTAATGACAGTTTAGTACTGTTAATGGTCGCCTACTTCATGTAATAGTTATGTCATGTGTTTTTGTAAATTATTGCCTGAACATGTGACTGGATGAAAGTCAGATATTGTGTGGTGCTTATGAGCAAGCTTCCGATTCAAAGCTCTTCGACCAGTGTGTAGTGAAGCGGGATCTTTATCTGTGGGCCACAGAGAGGCCGAAAGCCCTCTTATCTCTGCAGGTCTGGCCATGTGTTTAAACTGAACACTGAACACAACAGAGACCTGGTCAGACAGCCACCCATGCTGTCTGAAACACAAACATGCTAGCCCTCCCAAAAACCACACAGCACAGGGTGGCAAAGCAGTCGCTGCCAAACTGCAGTTGGAATGGTTGTGAATAGTGGATGTGTCATGTCCTGTGTGTGTGTGTGTGTGTGTGTGTGTGTGTGTGTGTGTGTGTGTGTGTGTGTGTGTGTGTGTGTGTGTGTGTGTGTGTGTGTGTGTGTGTGTGTGTGTGTGTGTGTGTATGTGTGTGTGTGTGTGTGTGTGTGTGTGTGTGTATGCATGAGTGCTCTGTATTCTAGGCTATCAGTGCATATTTACACTTTGTCTTATCAGTGAAAGCATATGTGAAGTGCTAACAGTGAGTTTTCACCCAGTGAATATCCAGCAGATCTACAGATAAATGGCTGCTGAAATATGTGATACACACACACACACACACACACACAGACACACACACACACACACACAGAGACACACACACACACACACACACTCACACACTATTTGTGTTGTCACTCACCTTGTGTGCAAAGTCAGAGTCAGATCATTGAAAAGAAAGAGGATCTGGCTGTGACTGGTGCTAAGGGTCAACAGCCACCATTCACCGCTTTGAAAGACACTAGCTGTAATTATATAGCCATCCCCAGTGGACAGCAGCCGCAGTCAAAGGAGCAGGGGCATTACGAAATCACCAGAGAAAAGGCTCACTTAGCATGAACTATACACAAGCCCAGCCACACCACACGACAGTGTCTTTAAATAGCGCAGAAATAAAGACCTCTGTGTAATTATGTATACAAAAATGATTTGGCAACTATACCTTTTTTTCTCACTCCCGAAAACGGCAGCTACATTTGACTGAATGTGCCTCTGCCGTTCTGGAGAGAAAAGGCATTCTGTTAAACTGGACTCCTGATAATTGGATTATAATAAAGTTAGAATTGAATAGCCAATGGAAATTGCATTTACACTGGTGACAAGAGGAGTGGAAAATTGTAAGAATCTTTTTCTATTCAGGGCTTTGTTCTGTTCAGCTAGTCAAAGGCCATGAGTAGAAAAGAGACTACGCACTGCTTATTGCTAATGCCATTATCTGGGAGACTACTGCATATGCATTGTAGGAGTGTCCTTTCAGTGCCAAATTCGGTTCTTAGCTTCATGGGCAGAAAGACAGATTACATTACTGTGAAATGGGAGGCAGTGTGTTGGGGCTTTGTAGCATTCAGTATCACAACAACTATCCTGTTTTAATGGGAATGATTGACTGAAAAGACGAATGAAAACATTTAAAGCCGAGCCAGCCAACACGTCAGAAAAACTGCATTTGATTTTCATGGTATGAGCATTGCATTACCAAATGTAGGGGTCTCAAAACACTGGAGTGTTTTGTGTGCGTGTGTGTGTGTGTGTGTGTGCGCTCACATATTCGCTTGCCTGTTTGCATTTGTGTGTGTATACGCCTGTGTTTGTGTCTGCATCCGTTTGGTGTGTGTGTGTGTATATGTGTGTGTCAGTGCCTCGTGTTTGCTCTCTGCGATGCCCTGGTCCGATCGGCTCCCATCCATTAAAATACTAACCTCTGCGGATAAATAATCACCCCGTGCCAATTATCTTTACACAGTTTCAGTTAATATTTACCTGGCCGTTGCGTGGGCCGCTGCCCTGATAAACGCGTTTGTTGGTTCTTGTGCAGGCCGACCGACGCATTCTCTCTCTCTCTCTCTCTCTCTCTCTCTCTCTCTCTCTCTCTCTCGCCTCTCACTCTACTCGGCTCACCCTCTCCTTCTGAGCGCCTCCAGCAGCCAGAGACACAGCGGCGGTGGCGGAAGCACAGTTACTGCTCAGGAAATTAGCCTCCTCCCTCTACCTGACTGTACTCACTAACAAGCATATGTTTCACAATCATCGGGGGATAGGGAGTGTGAGTGAGTGGAAGAGTCGGAGATGAAAGAGAGAGAGAGAGAGAGGGAGATAAAGAAAGTGCTCAGGAAATTAGCCTCCTCCCTCTACCTGACTGTACTCACTAACAAGCATATGTTTCACAATCATCGGGGGATAGGGAGTGTGAGTGAGTGGAAGAGTGCGAGAAATGGAGAGAAAGAGAGAGAGAGAGAGGGAGATAAAGAAAGAGAGCGCAAACGAGTACGAGAAAACTACATGGACTGACAAAGCGGTAACGGCATGTTAACAATTACTCTGTGAATTATCCTGAAACTCATTATCCACGAGAGGCACCTCTTAACCTTGTTAGCGGAGACGCCACCAGCCTGGCCCCAGGCCGCTTGTTCTGTAATTAAGGTTGGATCAGGTGGCATATTTATGGAGACTTTTTCTGGAACTAAGATTTAAATTGAAATTTAATTCTCATAATCTTTTTGCAGACAGACGCATGGAATACTTGATGGGTGTTGTTAGTGGTGCTGAGATTGTGGCTTTTTCCATTTTATTTACATGTATTTGATGAAGAGTTTCTTCACAGGAATTGTTCAAACACAGACTTAAAGACAGGCTTATCTCCAAGAGGTTAATTTGAAGGCCTCGCCGCTCGGTCTTTCACACACACACACACACACACACACACACACACACACACACACACACACACACACACCTCCCTCTCTCTCTCTCTTTCTCTCTCCATCTCTTCTTCCACATCCTATCACACAGAGCACACACTGGCTGCCGAGAAGCTCCAGGCATTGCCAACCCTGAAAAACATTGATATGATTTCTGCCTCTGTTCATCCTTCATTTACTTAATTACTTTTTTCCCTTCTTCTGCTGGGAGAAATAGCATTGGGTAGATTACTATTTTAATGTGGTTGTGTGTGCTTGATAAACCTATGATACAGTGCTGAGCTATGGTAACACACATGCAACATTTTAATCAATGGCAATCATTTTAGCATGAGATACTAACAACATCTGTGCTGCTGATTGCAGACACAAGTTGAGGCTCTAGAAAAAAGAATTTTTAGTGGTGTGTGTGTGTGTGTGTGTGTGTGTGTGTGTGTGTGTGTGTGTGTCTGTGTGTGTCCTTGGCCCTTGTGTGCACCCAGATTAATATGGTTTCATATTCAGCCTCTGCATAATGTATCAATGACATTTTCACATTTTCATCCCAAATTGTGCCCTTACAATACATTGTGACATTTGTGAGTTTTTGATAAATTGTTGATTTGTAGAATAGGGTTAGGATTAGGTTACTCTTACTTTTATTTTCTATAGAATAGAATGCCTTAATCAGCATTTACATACATGCACTTTAAAATGTAGGATTCCTCTAGCCCTGGCAGCAAATGTAATTTGCTGCCTCTAGGGGCGCGTCTAGATTTCTAGGCTAGGATTCCTCAACTTTTGCACAAAATCAGAGATATATGATGGTGATAGATTACTCTTACCCCTTATTTGTGTGTGTTGGTATCTATATTTATGAGAATGTGCTATTAGCATTAGCAGACATGTGTGCATAGTGTAGCCGAGGGGGTTGGACTGGAGTGCTAATTGAAGTCAGAGGAGCAGCACATTCTGGGGCTGTGCCTCAGTCCCTGTGACCAGGGCTGGCAGCTCTCCCATGGGGTGCATGAAATTGTTTTGTGCCTCCATGTGTGCTTGGCAGGGTCAGCCGAGGCCTAGAAGGCATCTCCTTCACCTCCTCAACCCTGTGTCCGCAGACGGGCAGGGAAGGATATGGGTTTGTGAGAACCAGAGCAGTTATGTTAAACTGATGATGACTATAACCTAGAACTTCAATGAATATTATCAGAAAAGCATTTCATTTTCCATCGATCTTAGGAGGATGTGCAACTGAACACAACAACACAGGAACACAATGATGAACCCTTTCTAGCGTCTGCTTTGTATATACATAGTAGGCACAACTTTGAAAGGAGCAGGGAATCAGTAAGAATTATGTTTTAAGTGCAAAATAAGAGAAAACCACCTGTCCCTTTCCTTAACCTATAATACAGTATGAGACCAGTGTTCCATAGGGAATGATCGGTAGTTAATCACTACACCTGGATATATGAAATGTATCCTTTCTGCAAGTCATGCATGCATTCCTATTGTGTAAACATGTCTTGAGGTCACTGTGGCCTTGTTGTGCTATGCCTGGAGGGACAGGAGAGGACAGGGGGACTAGAGGAAGGTGCCCCTTCCTTGCCGAGTGTGGTGAGCTGGGCTTGTACAGCCCAGCAGGGCAGGAGATGAATGGCTCCGGCAGGCTGGCGCACTAAGTAATACAGCCCATGATGAATCACTGCCTTCAGTGACACCAAAATTGGAATCGTTGGGTTCAGGAGCCAAAACTAAGAGGGGGCCTCTGGCCAGCGTGAAGTCATCTGTTAAAACACCAGACCCCCGGGGCCACACAGGGTATTCCCCCTCAGCCAACAGCCAGGATTAATAGCTGCCAACAAGGCAACCAAGAGGACCCTAGTCCTCTTTAGGTGTGTGTTTTGTGTGTTTGTGTTTCTGTTTGTGTATGTGTGCCTGTGTCTGTGTGTCTCTGAGTGTACGTCTCTTATGTACATATATACAGTGCACACATATATTCCTCACCTAAAATGGAGGCTGAATCTCTTGTGTCTGACCTGCTCACCAGGGGAAAAGCACCTGAGTAAATGCCATAGGTTTATTTTGTGTGTTTGTATGTGTGTCTCGGCAATCCGAAGGGTCAGGAAAGGCAGTGGACAATCCTTCATGTCTCTTCTCCTTTTCTGGACTGTTTTTGTACAGTGAGGGTGACGGGAAGACGCGTTCACAGTTAGGCAGCACCATGCCTCACTAAATTAACTCTCATGAGGATTTAGAAGTTCACAAGCCAAACTTCTCCACATCACATTAGTCATCTCTTGTTAGTTTCCTAAATTGGTGTGAGTCAGTATATAAAGCAGTTCCTGTGTAAAATGTGCTCTGATGAAGTCTGGAGTAATCATACATTTGGATGATGAGGATTGTTGGTGCACACCTATTTTTAAATCTCTGTATCAGTGTGGCAGAGTAGCAAAAGGGCAAGAAGTTCTGATCCCAGTGCAGTTATTTACTGTCATTCTGATGCTCACTGGATTCTGCCCTTCATGTTAATCAGTTCTTTTAGTCTCTCTGCACTCAAATCCATTAATTCTGAATTACAGGAGTGTTATTCACAAGCTCCTCCAACACATCCAGCCCGTTGTTGTTCTTGCCTCTGTGTGTGATTGCACTAATGAAGTAGATGTAGCTTACAGTGATCTTCTCTGATTAATGATGATTCTCCTCTCTCCTGGAGTATGGCCGTAATGGGGGCCCATACATTTGCATGCATTAGGCAATCAGTGTCACATAATACTTACAATGAATACGTAAGCAAGCTTTTCCATTTCCATTTTTATGTTCGGGTGAGCTGAAATCTTGTGTTTGTTTTGCTTTCAACCAATTTAACATTTGCACAGTTTCTCTTCATAGTGGCTAAATATGTCTTGGTTTTATGTGTTCCTAGGGACACTGTATTATTCCTCTGTCCGCTCAATGAAAATAATCAAATGTCTGACACTCTGACATATGATACACTTTCATTGATGTAAACATTCTTTTTGACACCAAACAGCAACTATTATATGTTGTTTCTCATGTTGACATGCTTCGTATTGAAGTATGGTATTATGTTTGTGGGCTCTTGTACAGTACATTAAAGAGAGGTCATCTTCACGGGTCCTTATATGATACAACTTGTGGACTAATGATTACTCTCTCAGATCTAGCCGAAGCACATACCCATCCATCCATCCATCCATTTATTATCTCTTCACCCCTCCATCCCTCACCTGAGTGCATTGCACACTGGCCTAACCCCTGGAATGGGTAACCTGCGGAGGTCATGAGGCTCTCGGCTCCTCAATGACAGAGATTATGGGCTGGAGGCAGCGTCGGGGTGGAGGTCAGGCCGGGCCTCATCCATAACTCCCCCAAATGCCTGCTGACCTCCGAGGCCAAGGTCCGTGAGCCTGCATGGCCCTGATGTGTATAAACACGGAAACATCAATCTTTAACACCCACCATAAAAACAATACAGCCAGCACCTGTATTCCTTTTTCAGGAAAAGAAAACCTGGGATGGACATTGCAATATGTGCCTCTCATAGCTGGGTAATAACACTGTATTATTATTGATTGCCTGTAGAAATGTGCACTCACAGGGGCCTGTTCTTGGTTGTCAACCTTTAGCATTAGCATGTTAGCATCCATCACGGGGCGATTTGGCCCATGGTGGAGCCCTATTGCAGGTCCCGAATAAATGTAGCGTGACCACTGTTGAAAATGGTAAATATGTAATAAGGCCAGGCCTGCACTTCAGAGTGTCAGCTCCATCTTCACAGCACACGGTGAAGGCTTTTTTCCCCCCTTCTGCCTCGGCGGGCATTGCCACAGCTGGTCCTGAATGTTGATGGGGAGAACAGTGTTGTCTATAATACAAGGCCTGGGTGTATGTGTTTGCCGGTGACAGGTGTGAGACTCATAGACTTTATAAACATGAAGGACCATTTCACTCATCATCTCCCAACAGGCCACCGTGGCCATCATAAATCAGCCTGCTTCAGCAGAAGAGAGTCAGAGAGAGAAAAAAGAGAGAGAGAGAGAAAGAGAGAGAGAGGGGTGACATCAGAAAGTTGAGAGAAGGAGAGACAGACAAAAGGAGAGCAAGGATGAATTGCAGATAGATGTCCAAGGAGGGTGAGCCTCTCCAAGAGGAAACTTGAGGCAGTGGGCTGTCTCCCCATGGGCCTCAACGCTTTTGTTCAGCTCGTAATTGGATATTAATAATATCTCCCCTCATTTAAGTGCCTTTTTTCCATGTCCTGGTCAGCTTACATTCCAAATCCTTTTGTTTTCTATTGTACTTTTATCGTGCCTGTTCTTGGAATGTGCTCGCAATACAGTTTACCGCTTATAGCAAATGTTCAGCGGAAATGGAAATGAGCGCTCGCCTCAGTGCCCTCAAAACTTATTTAAAGAGACAGGACATTATTTATTTGTCCAAAGACATTATGTATATTTGCTTTTATGCTGACTGCCCCATGAAATTGTGACAGACTATATTTATTTTACTTGATTGGAGTCACAGAGATGGAATGAAATTTGCACTCTCATATGGAAATAGGAATGCAATTGTGTGTCTGTTTGTATAGATATCTCGTATCCATTATACTGTCTAACTGCATGTCCAGAGGCAACAATCTAATATGAAGAGGCCTGTGTTGCCATTGCCATCAGAAACTTCTTATCTGCATCTCTCTTGACTATTTTATTCACATTTCAGGATTTTAGAAGCAACCAAAAACTTGCCTGTGGGCTTATTTACAATCCAATTGTTCTTCAGAAATGAATGTTTTTTTGTGTGTACTGCTACTCAGCTGAAATGCACACTATAGTCCTTGATCACGCAGGTCATGAAACTCTCAGCCAATTGTGTGAGAAGAGAAAGGGATGGAAACAACTGCTGTTTCAGCGTCCGTCGCTTCTGGACGCCAGGAGACCGCAGATTAAATGAAAAATTGACTCAAGAGGCAGAGATCTCTTCACACGTGTTGAGCAAGGCAGTGCTTTCCCCTTAACACAGAAGTCTTGTATGCGGCCACTCCGAAAATAACTGTGTGGTGTGTATTTTGGTGTTTATGCTTCAAAGGAGGTAGAGGGGGAGAGAGAGAGAGAGAGAGAGAAAGGAAGAAAGAAAGAAAGAAAGAAAGAAAGGGAGATAGATGGGGATAGAGTAAGTGAGAGAGAGGTGTGGAGAGAATCAGAAGAAAGGCAAGAATAAACCGATACATGAGTCTCGCGGATGTGACTCAGATGCTCGTCACTCTTCAGAGCAGAGGAGAGGAGGGGAAGCACATCAGAAAAGAGGAGAAGAAGGAGGCTCGTCAAATGAGCCCCTCTGCACCAGTTCAGCCAGTGAGGGTTGCTAATGGCCTCCTTCAGCCCTCTGCCATTTACCTTTTCACATTTACCATTGGGGCCATTTGGGAGCCACACTGCTTTGATGGCAAGTGAAATGCAAGTCCCCTGTGGCTGGTCGCATTGATTGCATGATGATTGGGTGACATTTTTATCAAAGGTATTATATTAGTATTGGAATGCATTCACTTCTTGAATGAATGGATTAACACCCTACAATTCCTGACTCATACCTCTCCCAATATATAGGCTATATAAATAGTATATAAACAGACCATAACCTGTGTTTCAAGAAAAAAATAAAAGGAAATGTAATAAACTAGATGTACCGCAGAGCAGTACAAAATATGACCGCCGCCCAGTCCAGCACATTTTTTCCACAAAATAAATCATGCTGAAAGGCCTATATGATTCTAACTGTCTCACTAAATTGCATTATCCACACTCAATTCTCACTGGTATCTGCTAGACAACAAGTACCAAAACATGATTAGTTCATAGATTTCACATGTAAAATTAATTTTATACAACCCCATCCCCCATCTTGCCTGTTCATAATTCTGAGAAATTCTTGAATTGTGTGCATGTGTCGCGTGTACACGCTTTATGTTTATGTGTGTGGGTGTGTGTGTGTGTGTGTGTGCATGTGCATGCATGCGCATTATATGTCTACTGTGTGAGTATGTGGCATACATGCTACTGTATGTTTGTTTGCAAACATATGTGAATTGGTCATCCTAGGCCCTACGGTTCTCAAGATATTCACAGAAAACTGTGTCTGCCCCACCCTCCTTTTCGGTGGTCCAGTATGCATGCGGTTCCATGCTATCCATGCGCACCATATGTCTACTGTGTGAGTATGTGTCAATACATAAATTATTTTATTGTAGGCCCCATGATTTCACTGTGAATGTATGTCCTACACTTTCAATTTGTGCGTGTGTATCTGTTTATGCACATGTGTGCACATGGAATGGGTTAACATGACCCTGGAGGCAAACATACCTACAGGAAAAATTGGTCATCCCCCCCATGGGCCCTACGGTTCTCAAGATATTCACAGAAAACTGTGTCTGCCCTTCCTCCTTTTTACTTTTTTGGGGTCCAGTACAGCAGGGGGACTACAGATCAAAAAAAAAAACGATGGTTCCATGCTATCCATATGGGGTTACATGCCCACCAAGTTTTGTCTACCCCGGTCTTTCAGTGTCCCGGGAATCCTTGACGGAAATTTGGACATGCGAAAAAGAAAAAAGAAAAAAAAATCTGACTAAACCTATATGACCGCCGCTAGCTGCAGGCGGTCATAATAAGTAATAAATAAGTAAAAAGAGTGCTTCAGTGAATAGGTCGGGGGAGACTTACAGGGGAAGCCTTTTAACGTGTCGTGCAAAACCTCACCGTTTTTATAATTCAAAGGAGCCTAGCACTCAGGCAATATGAGAAAGCAGCTACTCTATCTGTAAGTATCATTTATTTTTTATATTCGCCTGACTGTGATGGACTGGATGTTTTGCTTGTTTGGTCTCTGAACATTGACTAACCAACCAGTAAGAGTGATTTCCACAGATGGGTATCAGAGCTGTGTTTTGTGTCCGTTCATGAGGACTCTATACCCAGGTTGGGTTATTAAAATCACATTTGACTTTCCTGGTTTGTTTCTGGTTGTCCTTATGTGTGTGTTTATCTGCGTGCGTGTGTGCAAGTATTGGGACGCCTGGCATTACACCCACAAGAACTTCAATGACATCCCATACTAAATCCATAGGTATTAATATGGATGACTGTCCACAGTGCTCAAAGTAAGTTCCAATGTAAAGTTTAGTATAGAAGAACTTGGTGAGAGCAGGGTTGGTGAGAGCAGGGTTGCCTAAGCCATGAAATACTTACTTTGGGGATGAACTAGAGTAGACATTACGAGCCAGGTGTATTCATCCAACGTCAGTGTCTGGCCTCATAAATGCTTTTCTGGATTAATGGGAACAAATTCCCATAGACCCTCCAAAGTCTTGTGGAAAGCCTTTCCAGATGAGTAGAAGCTGTTATAATTGCAAATGGGGGACCAATTCCATGTTAATGCCTGTGGATTTAGAATGGGAAGTTGCTGTGCAATGGCAGGCATACCAACACTTTTGTCTTTAGTGTTTGTGTCAAATGTATGTGTTAAAGGATACCATGAGTGAGAGCGAGTGGGGGAAATGAAGGAGTGAAAAGGACATGGTAGAAATCAAAACTGTCTCCACTTTACAGGGTGCACTGTGCTGCACCATCCTGTTGATCAGTGCCTGTTCCCAGCAGGCTTTTAGTGCTCTGTTTTTTGAAAATGGCACCAATTTCACCAAAGGCCTCTTTTTTTTCAAACACCTAATTCTCCCAGTCCCGTCTGCAGAAGAGGAAGAGCTTCCACCTCCACTCCATTTAAGAGTGTGTCGGATGAGCGCTGTCCCTGCTGCACAGACTTCTGCTCTCCCATAATGCATCATGCGCCGTGCAGCCTAATCCCTGCACAATGTTAATGCCCCACTCCCATCACTTGTTCCATGATTGGCCTTTGATAAATGCACTGGGACTTATGCAAAAGAAATAGATGTTTTTGTGCCGGTGCCAAAACCATTTAAAATCAACAGCCAGCCCTCCCAGGTCCCTTTTTTATTTCATTTAAGTTTTCACCCTTTTTGTCCCACTTAAATTGGGGGAAACACTCGCAAGGGAAATATATAATTTGATCAACCTGTGTGTGTGTATGTGTGTGTGTATGTGTGTGTGTCTGAGTGTTTTTGTGTGGTTGTGTGCATAAGCACATGGCGCTGTGTGTGTGTGTGTGTGTGTGTAGATGGTGGTTTCCCCACCCATTCTCTTCCCTGTAGACGTACAGTGAATCATGATTATGAAAGCATGCTGCTTTACACCGTAGTAAATAGCTGGGTTCACGCGCTTAATTTGAAAGTCTCAATGTATCAACATCAAACACTTCTTTAATTGACTCAGAATCACACTTAGTGCAGTGCACAGAATTGGAAACGTGATATTATGAGCTGTCAGTTCACATTTGTCGCAATTTTGCTTTGGGATTTTCCCAAAGAAATGGAGGACAGAGCCCCAAAGGACACCGTCCGAATTACTTGTGCACACACATACGCACACACATTTCCACACGCTGCTTATTTA